>NW_010971389.1:3097127-3143872 GCF_000463585.1 Tarenaya hassleriana | reverse complement strand
ACAACTTATTAGAAATACAAGACAGCCAATCCGAAATGTCACGAAATCCCCCGCGCTTCAGGAATGCCCTCAGCGACGAGGAACATGTACTAGGGCGTATATGCAACTTGTTCAGATCATAGATTGAGATAAGAGGAAATTCTTTTCGAAGTATCAATGAACAGGGCCTGTGAATAGAATAGAATGGAGGATTAACCAGAAAAAACAAGAACAAAATGTTTCTCAAGCAGAAAATATCCTTTTTCCAAATTTAATATTACAGACAAAAAAGCAAGCAGATAATTTGAAGACAATCCTACAGCTGTTGAAGGCTCAAAATTGTTGTATAATGTATAGTAGAAATTTCAAGGTGTATGTATATGACAGATAATTTACTCTCAAAAGTTCAACATGGTTGTAATGCTAGAAATTATGAGGCAGATGCATAATCATGAACTGATCACATTCACATCACAGTGGAGATTGCATAAACCTTTTTTTTTTCTTGTAACAGATTGAAGAACTACTTAGGAGAAGGCTACGGAGATTCCTGGCAGAAAGAATAGAATAAAGTGCACAAAGTCAACCATAGATTCTCTCTCACTTCTATGATCATTTCTACGCTGTCCATTCAGTAAAAGCAAAGCAATTTATTGCTTTGCAATTGGCAAAAATTAAGATGGAGAATCTCTCACCAGGTGAGCAACTGCGTTTAAATGTTCAGGAAAGGTCTTCAATAGCTTCTGCTTTGTGGGTTCATAAACTCCAACAAATAAAGCTGAAGCCCTGCAAAGAACATTATTAAAACAACATCGGCAATCAAAGTAACACATGGAGACCAAGGGAACAGTTTTGTCAATATCATATATTCTATTGTGGACTGCCAATTGTGACTTGTACTACAGAACCTAACAATCTACTAAGATAGCCATTTACTACTCATAAGCCATCGCTCAAGTTAACTGGCCAAAAAGATGGTGGAATTAGGGTGCCCGAACAAGATGAAAGCGGTCGTGCTGTAAGCCACAAGCAGACTTACGGTAAGACACCAGCAATATTTCCAGCTAATCCTGAATAGAGACCCTTCAAAACTATTTTTCCTCCTCCACGAGCTGCCTACATTATAAATTTAAAAAAAAAATTAGGAACTCGGATTAATCTTTCTAGGAGGAACCTGTCACCAATCCGAAACTTTAGGACCAATTATAGAAGGTCATTCTTAGCTACTTCCAAAAAAAACTAAAAAAAAAAGGCGTAGATTTGACCTGCCTGAAGTCTTGTCTTTATTGTATCGATCGGGTATAAGGCTGTTTCAACGACAACTCCAGCTGTACCTCCTGCTATAACACCCTCTGAAAAAGAATTATCAACAGGGGCAAACATAAGAAATCCATGACGTTGCCCTTTCATGAAAACACAGAACTCTGAATTCCGAACATTAAAAGAAAACACCACCCACTCTTCGCAGCAGAGTGGTGAACACTATCTAGAGACCACATTGTACATTTTATTAACTAGATGTTTTCCTTTGAAAGACTGAGAAGTATGCGAGACATGTTACAGTTGCAAAGAAAAACCCGTCAGAGGAATATATGTTCACACATACCAAACAAAATGCGGAAGAAATCAAAAGGCTTTTCTTCTTGCATATTGACTGAAGCAAAACCTTTGCTTGTCTTTAGCTGCGAGTTCTGCACCACCCTATTTGGAATATCTGCAAATTCAAAACAAGCATGAACACAAAAGGAGCGATACACAAATCATAGAACATGGGCAAACACCACAGTCATCGTACCCAATTGTTTATAACTTTAGAAAGCAACAGATAAAGCCAAATCATAAAACGATATCATTCGCTCGGACTCTGATAACACATTCTCCTGCTTCTGACCAAGAACAATAAAAAAAGTACATGCTATTTCCTAATCTTATAAGATTGTACAAATACATGAAAAGCCATAGCCGAAGATGTGCTATTCTTACTTAACATGATGTGAATTCGAAGTATAATAACACGATACAAATCAACACTTACCTGAAACGCAACCATGAAGAATTCATATATCAAATTAAACCCGGTTCAGCCCAAAGCAAAGGCATAACAGACCAAACCAAGACAGGACAAATTACCGGAAGAACCAGCTGAAGAGCTCTTCGCATCAACAGAAAGCGTAAGAGGAGCCATTAGAAGTCCCCTACCTGTTTCACGCGCAAGAAGTTTCATTTCTTTCACCGAGGACCGACAATTTCAAATCGAATTCATGAAATCCAGACGAGAAACGCACCATTCAACAAGTGGAGTACATACACTACACATCTATGTGCAAGTACATATGCAGAATACAAAGAAATGTGTATGAACACAGTAATAAACACATAAGATTACGCAGAAGGGAGAAAGAGTACCGGAGCAGAGGAAAGGATAGGAAGTGAGAGTTCACGTTCTTCGGGTCTTCAGCGGCTTCACAGGTGGAAGGACGGAAGCATTTAATTTATTTAAGATTGGGCCTTAATGGGCTTTATTTGGGCCCAACTGTTAGTTAATAGGCCTACATATATTAAACTAATAGGCTTCAGCATAAATAGCCCAATTGTTTTGGACATCATTTTGTTGCATTTGAACAAAAGCATCGTCACGTTCATTCATTAGATCTCTTGGAGACAGTGACTCTAAGGCCATTCTTTATGCGAAGGATAACAGAGACAAGTGATTCCACCTCTTGACCTTCGATGACATGAATATCATAGTTTCGTATAATCTCTACGATCACCGTTTTCAACTGAGTGAACGCCATTTCCTTCCCCAAGCAAGTTCTCGGGCCGGCATTAAACGACAAGAACTTGTAAGAAGGTTCGTGTTTCAATCCTCCACTGTCTGAAATCCATCTCTCCGGTTTGAAATCTGGCGCGTCTTCCCCCCATATCGCTTTCATCCTCCCCATCGCGTAAATTATTATCAATATCGTTGCGTTTGGACCGACTTTGTGGCCGCTCGGTAGCACGTCCGGTCTGATTGGAGACTTGCGTTCGAATGGAATTGGAGGGTATAGCCTTAGTGTCTCGCACAATGCCCCGTGTAGATACACTAACTTCTTCAAGTCCTTGGGATCGAATGACAATTCGTCGTCGTCGTCGTCGTCACGACTTTCGATTCTTGGCAATACTGTTTTGATTTCTTGGCGAATCTTGGTTATGGCCTCGGGGTTTGCCGAGAGAAGCCAGAAGAACCGAGTCAGAGCAGAGCCTACACCCATCCCAGCAATCATAAACGTCAAGAGGGTGTCTCTTTGGAATTTATCATCGTATGGGTCGAAGGTCCCGTACTTGGCCGCGTCCAAGTTCATGTAAGATGTCAGCAAATCCATAGCTTCTCCATTGGAGTGAAGCCCTAATCTTGTCTCCTCTCTTTTAGCAGCTACGTACTCTTCACAGATACGATCGAAAGTGGCATGAGCTCTTCTCATCTTCTTCTCCACTCCGAATCCAATCCGTTTTTGGAGCTTCCACAAGATTCTCGGCTTAACATGCCTATACACAATCGCCTCCACGGCATCATTGAGAGCCGCATAAAACTCGACCTCGGGCATTTCAACGGAGAGATTCGAAGGGTCGTACCCCGTTATCGTAATACATGTGGTGTCGAACACGTATCTCTCGAGCACATCTTGCAAATCCACGACCATGTTTTCCTTTGCGACGTGATCAAGAAAAGGTATAAGCCCCTTCTTCACCTTCTTTACGTTGGCAATGATCGAGAACCTTTTAAACCCTTCATGGCTGAAAATTGCTAGAGTCGACTTCCTCAGATTCTCCCATAACTCTCCGTCCACGTTTATAATCCCGTCGCCAATCACATCGAAGATCTCCTTGAAATCGTCTCCTTTCGGGTAATTGCCGAAGTTTGAACTCATTACGTGGTGAATATTGGCAGGATCGACGGTGGCCAGCACGTCCATTCCCATGAACCAAGGGCCCTTGAAAGGAAATGTCATGTTGGATTTCTCAAGAACATCGACCGCCAAATCGTAAAATCGATCGAACGCTACGAGAAGACCCGGAAGCATCCCTAGAAACGGCAGGTTCCTCGGGAAGCATTCATGGGGTTTCTTGTTTATGAAGAAATAAAAGGCGAGAAGGCTAATGAATGCTATGGAGATTTCAAGAAAGGCAATGGAAGCCATTAGAAGATAAGGTTTTAGTCGGGTTCGTGATAGACACGATGGGCTTTAATCATTTATATGCGATTCAGACACACGGGGCTTGCTTGTAGTTTGATCCACTCTATTATGTATTATTAGTTATCAAACTTTAAAAACAAACGAACCGTAACTTGCATGTCTCATGCATCTATTTGTCTAATCTTTTAATTGAATTATTTCTTGTAATCATAAAAAAAAAAATTGATCAATTTCGACTCAACAAATCTCCAATCGAACCAGTTAGAGTCAACCCATGTGGTGGTGTGGTGCATTTAAGTAGCCAGAGAAGATAATTGCCTTCCAGTTAACCCGGGTCGTACACGTAACGAAATGGAAGGGGATCGTTTATTATTATATCGGGGAATTTTTAAAAAAATATTTTAGATAAACACATAACAGTCAAATAAATTAAAAATTAAATGATTAAATATTTTAGATTGTGAATAAAAATCATTTAGTTTCACGTTATTGAAAATTAAATTAAATAAAATTATTATTAATTTGGAATCACTTGGATGACAGCTAATATATATATATATAGTATTTCTAGGTCGCATACGTTTACATTTCCTTTTTTTTCACGTAATCTCTCTATATGTTTGTATTTTAAAGTACATTTCATAAATGAAAACAAATACATTATTTCCCTTTAGCTTTGGTTTCCAACGCATTGCTTAGGTTACTCGGAAGATGAAGGACTTGAATAATATGAGAACTAAGATATAAACCATGCATGTCTGTTGTATTTGATTTGCTTGATTAAACGTTGCATTGCATTTGAATAGATTGCCAAGATATTGTTCATAGGTGATTACTTCAAGAAATAATTTAATGGGGCCTATTAAAGCATTAGCGGGCTTAGGTAAGATATTAATGGGCCTCAATACGAATAGCCCAACTTTTTTTCTTTTGCTCTCGTTATATATCTTGTAAGGTATTATGCTTTGATACGCATGTAAATCTCCTTTCACTTCAAATGGAATAACAAAACGACGAACGAGGGTCTTGAAAGAATTTTACATTGAAAAATAAAAATGAAAAAGTCACGCATAAACACATTAAAATTCATTTAATATGAAAAATAAATGATAAAAGATTTTTGGATGTCGAAGCAGAAAATATCTTGCGAGTTAGATATGATTGTTGTAGGCTGTCCAATCGAAATTAGTTGGCAATGGCTTCTTGCACGTGATTTGCAATATTTTCAATGATCATGTTTTTCATACACAATCGCATGGATCAAACAAATACACTGGAAAGGCAAAAGCGCCGTGATAAATGTTTGGTATCGATTATAAATAAGTGACAAGTAGAAAACATTTGAAAGAAAGAAACACATTTAGACTTTGCAAAGTGCCCCAATAATATAGTCTATTAATTTTGATTTAATATTATGTGCGTATTTGTTCAATGAATGTTCGAGATTCTTGGGTTGTGGTGACATTGAATGTTCACATTCATATTCTTTTGAAATTCCTACAGTTAAATTTATATCATCACACAGCAGCAGCAAGGCCGTTTCGAAAACTCCTATTCAACCTCTGCCGTTAAACATGATACATGGTAATTATCCGACAGCACTAGTTACCGTCTGCTCTCATAATTACCAGCTCTTCCATCAAATGGAAGAATGCGTCATTATGCAGATTGGAGTGTTGAAAAAACGAACAGTATGAACAAAAAGAAGAAGAAGCAAACCCATTTGGCTGCGACCACTTTTGGATCCTGGTGCGTTTATTAAAGGATCAGTTGCCTTCTGTCTGAGACTGAGAGACAACATCACAAAAACGAATCAAATGTTCAGTTCAGACTAAACCTCATATGAAGTTACGGATGTCCAGTGACTTCACGTCCGGCATAGCCTCGTCCTGGAACTCCTCCCTGAATTTTTTTTGTTATTTTACAACGGAAGAGGTTAACATATGACAAACGTGTACGAGGAAATTTTCCAACTATGTGGAATGACTTTGAGTTGATTAATTTAAAACGAACCCAAGTGTGGATTCAAGGCAGAGAAGGACAGGAAGCAACTTACTTCTTTTTCTGAGCTTCCATGGCTTCAACGGCATCACTCTTCAGCTCCTCCAACTGTGCTTTGGCAATTTTGAGTTCCAACTCTTCCTCATATTTGGGAAGATCTTCCCTTCGGATTCCAATCCTGTGTCCAGATGGGATGCGGAAAATGTTACTCAAAGAGCAAGCTTTGGACAGACACCGATGATAATGGTTCAATCATTTCTAATCAAAAGCCAACCATTGAGCAACATTTTTTTTTAGCAAAGGCAGCCAAAGCGAGAGCCAAAACATTTTTTTAGCAAAATATGAAACCATCTTATGGGCCATAGGGATCTTGCAGTTCATAATCCTACAACAATAAAGTAACCTATCGAACTAAATATGTAACCATCATCTTATGGGGCCATAGTAAATGCTTACTTCTTGTTGATTTTGTCAAATTCTGTCATTAAAAGAGCCATTCCTTTCTTGTCGTCTCTCAAAAGAGGCTTCTTTATTTCCTTTTCAACTTTGTCGAGAGCCTCAAACATCATAGCCTCGGCACCAAGCTCATCAGAAAGGCCCCTCCTATAGAAATTATACCACAAAAAGAAAGTGACTACAATGACATGAAAATATAACCAAAATTACAAATATTTTGTTTCTTCAACGATAGAATTTGATGTATTACAGGACCATTGACATGGTATTTCTAAAATAGTAGAGAGGATTTATTTTACTGCCAGGTGTGGTTAGACTAAATATAAGAGAAACTTCAGTTCAGTGGCAACAAAAAACTTTTAAAACCGCGAGTCAGATAAATTCAAAGTCCAACACCCACCTCTGGCGAATTTCCTGCAACTTCAATAAGTATTCACGGGCATCTGGAATCTCCTTAGTCTCAGTCTCGATATCGAACTGAATCCGTTGAGATTCTGAGAACGTCTCTGCCCTACATACCATGAAAAGGCATAATAAGCAACCTAGTCAACCTAAGTAAAATAATACCCTTACATCAACGCAGTTAATGGGAAACTGAAAAGGAAACCAAGAATAAAATGCATGCCATGACAGAACAAAACAAACAATTAAAGCTGAACAACAGCAAGAATCCTACTTTTGTCTTATTGTCCTCATGACATTCGCATACTGTCGTACAGCAGCTGGATCATCTGGATCAATGGTGATCTTTTCTTTACGAAGAATATCAACTGCAGCCAAAAATTTGGTCTTGATCTCCATGAAGACTTCCTTCAACATCTCTATTAAGCATGTACAAAATCTTCATTAGTACATGTAAAACACAGCAATCTAAGATCACTATGAACACCTAAAAGATATTATAGGAAAATGAACCAAAATACATCACTCAGAGGAGCAAGCGAATAACAAGGATTTTCCAATAGAAGAAAGTGAGAGATAATCCACCTCTTCCCATGGATAGAGCCTCGGTCAGATAAATCACCACCGGACTTTTTTTTAATAACTATCTTGCAATGGATTATTGGATCATTTTCTCTACGGAATTCACATTCAATAAACGACTGAACTATCTTGCATGGACAGAAGCATGTAGAGTTAAACATACGAAAACAGACAATGCCAAAACAGCGTGCAGGCATGAGTACTCAATTCAGACACTGAACATGCAAGGAAAATCAGTTGCATCAAGTACAGATAAATATAAACTAAAGAACAAACATAATGTTCTATACGAATCAATTATTCCAGTTTATCCGCCTACCGTCTCCTTTAAATGTAGGGCGAGCAGCTTCCTTGGCGAAGGAGCGGACAGGAATAGCATGATGCTGTTGCAAGGCGACCAGACTACCATGGACCTGCATAATTGTTAATAGTATAATACAAAGCTGAAGATGAGCATAAGCATAACAAAAGAACAGACACCAATTGATACCGAACACTGACCATAGAACGGATAGACTTTGACGTTTACCAAACATTAACCTGGAATACTGCTCATCATCTAATTAGAAATAATCTTTTTCACCGTTAACAAGCGTAATTTGGCAGCTCAGAATGAACAAAAATCTCAGGATCAAAAAACCCTCAACAACAAATCAGCAGTCTTAAGGCGCCATACAATAGAAGATATCACCCAATTTGTCCCGCAAAACTCTACGATCGACATTGCATACGGGTTAGCTAAAAATCAGCATTTGAGACGCATAACTCGGAAATGCTAAACACCCGCTGACTAAATTCGTCCATTTCCCAAAGATCCATCAGTTCACTCCCATCGTCACTTAATCGCAATGATCAGAGAACCAAAACGAATCGAACAGATGCAGGAAGTGAAACACGAGAAATCGAATAGGAGAGGGAGGGGGAGGGGGAGGGGGAGGGAGGTAGGGCCCAAATAACGATATCGCGAAACGATGACGAATAAGTTGAATGAATCTAAGGCAACAAACCTGCTTCGATCTAGAGAGGAAACGAGAAGCGAGCGCCATTTTCTTTATCCGAGAAGCGAGCGCCATTTTCTTTTATCAATTGTCCATATTACCCTTAGAAAAAGATAAAAGACTTTTATAACCTTAATGAAATGTGCCCTAAAAACGTGTGCGACAACCTCCTCTTTCGACAGAACCTGTAAATTTTAGGGTTTTTTACAGAGAGAAAAAAAGAGATGGAGAGTTAGAGAAATTTCGGTAACAGATTCAACAACAACATAATTCCGGTAAGAGTAACGAAGAGAGAGTTCTGTTTCACCTTCAACAAACAGAAAAACAGAGATGTCATCGTCGAGTATTAACAGTTCTTCTTCGGAGAACTCAAGCCAGAGTGGGTCATGTTCCTCTTCACCAGCTGAAAAAGAAGGGTTGAAGAGTTCAAAGAGAGCGACTTCACCTTTGACAACACCTGTAAGAACTTTCAATTTGTATAAGCATTTATAATTAGGTTTTAGATATTTAGGAATTTGTTATATATTCAACGAAAGGGAAAATAATTCAACAAACAATGAAATGATTCCAAATGAGGCAGAAATTGGTGTAATTAGAGGATTTGACTGGATTGTAAAGTGGTTGTAAATAAAAGTTGCAAGTGGTTGTAAATAAAAGTTGCAAATTGATTATCCCTTATAAAGTAGTCAGTGAACTTGTTATAAAAATTAGAATTGAATCAGTCAGTTAACTTGTTATAAGAATTGGAATTTAATCTATTTTTATATATGCAACTGAATTGATTTATTTTATTACAGATTGATGATGATGCACCCAAACCAAAATTCTTTTTTAAGTTTGATGACATGAACAAAATATCGGTCAAGGTATCTTCGAAGTGTTTCCATATAGATGCCGTAAACTTTCTTGAAAAATATATGACCAATGAAGAGATTGTATTTTTCACAAAAGAATCCCAATTAAGACATATTTTCCATATGCCGAGAAATCAGACTTTGAAGATGAGTTTAATGGTGGCATTGATAAACCGATCAGTAAGGACGACTAAAGAAAAGGAGTTGTGGTTTGTTATTAATGGAGTTCCGATTCGGTATTCCTTGTGGGAGCATGCTATTTTGTCGGGCTTAAAATGTTCGGAATTGTCTGAAAATTGGGAAGCAATTGGAGGGCCTGAGTTTTACATAAAACACTTTGGCGAGCACAGATCCGAGAAGGTTTTGAGCACGTTGTCTCCCTCTCCATGCTGTTATGTATGCCACTTTGCATCTATAAGCTTTGCCCACCAAGCGCATTAACCTTTTTGCACTTGGAAGATCAATTTGACCCGCATAATGTCTTCTTAAATAAGAGACAACCATATCTACAGTTCCATTGCTTGTTTTAGTTTCATTTTCTTCTTGTAACAACGGCGAGCAAGTATGAACATTAACATGCTTCTTCACTATATAACAATCAGATTTCTTTTTTCTACTTGCTCTCAATCTCCACAAGCAACCTTTTCTTCGGAATGCACATCTTGCTTCCCATAAATATCGGTCCGACTTATATACATAGTATTTAAAACATGCATCATGTGAAGCTTTCTCAACCTTCATCTTTATCTCAACCTTATCCACGAACTCTTTACCCACTGTAAAGCGCAATCTGTCTTCGAATGAAAATCCTTCGTTCATAGCCGCAACTGCATTATCTAACTCAATCACAACTAGATTATCTATATCTGTTGCAACTGCATGATCTAATTGAGTCCCAACTGGATTATCTATCTCTGCTGTAATTGCATTATATAACTCATTCATCACCGCATGTTGTTCTTCATCTTCTCCATCTTGCAAAATCTCGTTCTCTACAACTTCCACCACACAACCCACAACAGAACTACATAGTTCGTTTTCTTTTCTTCCTTCCCTACCATTCGTCTCAACTTCGACTTCAACTCTGAGATCATCTACATTCACAGTCATATGAGATTCAATATGCTTACCATTATTTTCTCCGTTCAATCCATCATTATCTGTCAACTCTACATACAACCATCCTCGGCGTCCATTACTTTTGCTGAACATAAATGATTTTACGCCCATATCATCCAATATGTATTCTGGTTGTTTTCCATCGAAAACCATTGGTACGAAGCTTAACTTTGGCGTTCCCAAATCTATGTTAAGCTGTCCACGTATAGCTTGAGTGAGCTCTTCATATGTAATTTTGCTTGCTTTATTACAAACGCAAATAGTCTTTCTTTTATCTCCTTTCCATTCAAATAGATCATCATCATTTTTTTTCTCCCAAACACCATCATATCGGATAGAAATAGGTGTATAACAATCTTCCGCAATATCTTCAATCCTGTCCAAAATGTAACACAATCTGAGAGTGAAAAATCCAGACCATTACGACTTATTCTTACGACCATATTCTTACTTTATTGTTACAACTATATAACGATGTTATATTTACGACTATATGTTTATATATACGACCAACATTTATCCTTTCTTTAATAATCGTCGTGAAACAGATGAAATCCAACAAATACAACCATAATAAGCTCCCTAAAACCCCATAAACACAAATTTTGCTGTAAAATTATCATTATCCATCATCAATATAGAAACCCTAAAATAAAATAAAAAAGTCATAACAATGGTTGAAAATCAATGGGTTTTATTTCCATTGTAACTTACCCGTCCATTTTGCTTCCAGATATTCAAAATATTAAACGCATATACATGTGACTTGAGATTGATAAAATAGTGACGATGATGAAAAAGAAATCGTCGAAGGATGAGTGAATGGGTGAAGAATTTCAAAAATGAACTGTAATAAAGGTTTTAATTTTACTGATTATTAAAATCTCACTTTTTTGGGAAGGAAGGGCAATACAGTCTTTTCATTTATAAGGATATTTTAGACAATTTACTAAAAAGAAGTGTACCAGCTGAAAGAAAATTATGTTCCGTTTTTTTAGGTGTACCCTTGTTATCCATGCGACACGAAAAGGGCATTTGAGCAATTGACCCAAATTAGGGTTCGTTCGTGCAAAGTTGAGATCTCTATCTGAGCGACCCAGCGCTAGCAGTATCAAGAGGTCCGCTGAATATTAACCTCTGCACCATTAATCAACGGCTGAGATTGTTCGATCGTGTCCCTTTGACCCATCTAACGTATCCCAGTCGCCGTATAAATATTTTTTTCTGCTTATAAAAATATTCAGCATATGTTGTCTTTCCCGTGTTATTGTGTCTATAGTGAACACGAGTCGATGTAACAAAACTTTGTAAAAACAAAGACGGAAGAGGGATTATGTCTTCATTGTCTTGTATGTATTAGACATGATGCCTTGCCTCCGGCCCGGGCTTTATGTGTTTGGGTTGGACCTAGCTAAATAAGATATTAATCAGCTAGAAATCTTTGTTTCATTTTATATATGGGCCTATATAGTTTTTGTCAATATCATCTCGTGCCCGAATTTATGGACATACTCCTTTTGTTCCGTTGATTTTAATCTGATACTTTTTCCAGATGCAATTGTAACGCTTATAAATCTTGAAAACTATAATTTAAACTCATAAAAAGAATATATACATTGGGATTGGAAGTCACGGCATCAGCCATTTGATTCTGTTACGAAATAATTGATGAGCTTATCGTCACTTTCCTCGGGCCTCGATATATATTAATATATATATATCCTCTTATTTTCATGCGTGAAATTATAATAATATATCAATATATCCAGATCAGAATATACACCCAATAAAATATATAGGAACCAAATCGAGGTCCTTTTATTTTTCGTATTATTCATAAAATCGTACCCAACTTTAATCGTAGTATTTGATATTTGAATATATTTTATACGTACATAAATATTTCAATATATATATGTCGAATAGTACATATATATATCTATATATATTACATACTAAAACGGACCGCGGCTGAAAATCTTTAAGAGTAAATAACGGGGTGCCATAAAGTCTTCCGTTATCAATCAAAGGGCATTATTTAGTAATATCTTCCATAATAACTACTACGTCTATATATATATATTGAGCAATAAAACAACACTGAGCTTTCTCACGGACATACACTACACAGTAACCCAACCTTGTCCCAAATGGCTTTGATAGGCTTTCTTGAAGTATCCGCAGCATTCATTTCCTTCCTCATATTCCGTTTATTGCTCAACAAGAAAACTCACCACGCATTGCTCACGGACTGGCCGTTTCTCGGCATGCTTCCTGGTCTGCTCGTCGAGATCCCTCGTCTTTACGACTGGAGCGTCGACGTTCTTGAAGCCACGGCCATGACTCTTCTTTTCAAAGGGCCTTTGTTCTCTGGGACAGACTTGTTATTCACTTCTGATCCTGCGAATATTCGCCACGTGCTGAGTTCAAACTTCGCTAATTACCCTAAAGGACCCGAGTTCAAGAAGATATTCGACGTTTTGGGAGATGGGATATTCAATTCGGACTTTGAGTTGTGGAAGAATCTGAGGAGATCGGCTCACTCTTTGCTGAGCCGTCAAGATTTCCAAAAGTTTACTCTGAGTTCCAGCGAAAGCGTGGTGAAGAATGGGCTCTTACCTCTTCTTGATCAAGCCGCCGAGAAAAATATAGTCGTAGACTTGCAAGATGTGTTCCAGAGATACACGTTCGATACAACCCTAATTTTGGCAACTGGGCACGATCCCAAGAGTCTATCCATCGAGATGCCACGTGTTGAGTTTGGTAACGCTGTGGAGGACGCCGGGGAAGTGGTTTTATACAGACATTTAAAGCCGATAATCCTGTGGAAGTTGCAGCACTGGTTAGGGTTTGGAGTAGAGAAGAAGATGAGGAATGCTATCACCGTTGCTAATCGGGAATGCATGAATCATATCCGTGCGAAAAGGGAGGAAAAAAGCCGGGGAATTCACTCGGAAGGAGAAGCAATGGACTTGTTGTCGTATTACATGGAGATAGATACAACCCAATACGACCTGTTAAACCCTAGCGATGATAAATTTCTCAGGGACACCATTCTGTCATTCATGGTTGCTGGGAGAGACACCACAAGCTCTGGTCTCACATGGTTCTTCTGGCTTCTCTCAAGAAACCCTAAAGCAATGGCAAAGGTCCGACAAGAGATCAGTACAATACTTCCAAGACCCATAAGCCAATTAGACAAGGACAGGTCATTCAACGCATCTGATTTGAACAATCTAGTGTATCTACATGGCGCAGTTTGCGAAACCCTAAGGCTGTATCCACCAGTTCCGTTCCAGCACAAGTCCCCTGCAAAAGCAGATGTCCTTCCAAGCGGCCACAGAGTTGAAGCCAACTCAAAGATTGTGTTATCTTACTACGCGTTGGGGAGAATGAGATCAGTATGGGGTGACGACGCGTCGGATTTCAAACCCGAGAGATGGATTTCAGACAGCGGAGGGTCGAGACACGAGCCTTCTTTCAAGTTCGCAGCGTTTAACGCCGGTCCAAGAACTTGCTTAGGTAAGCAAGTTGCCCTAATGCAGATGAAGGTAGCTGCTTTGGAAATACTCGAGAACTTTGACATTACAGCCATTGAAGGGCAAAAAGTAGAGTTAGTTCCCTCTGTTATTCTTCGTATGAAGCATGGTTTTAAAGCCGTGATGACTAAGAGACGTAAAACCTAAAAGCACGCGCTACAGAGGGGCGTGGACGTGTAGACAAACAACCTTGGGCCGAAATCCCTGGCCCATCTAGAACTTGTCGGCCTAGATTTATACTTTTGTATATTCCTTTTTAAAAAGCCTATAAAATAGTTGATGAAAAATGGATATTGATCCACACAAAATAAGCCTCGAATATGTATCAATTGTTACATGTTTGTTTATCTTTTTTTTTTTATAATCCGGAAGTTCACCGGGCCTTTGGTCCGACTACATCTCTCAGAGGACCGGAGAAATCCAGGTGAATGCCTCTCTCCACGCTTGGGTTTGAATCCAGAGTGAGAGCATGCTTTGCATGTTCTCTCACCACTAGACCACATAAACTTGGGTTCATTGTTACATGTTTCGTAATCATCTATAAACATTTATAAGCATCAACGCATTTTCATCATACAAAATTTATTAATTTATGATACCACCTCCCACAAACAAACCAACACATTCACCCTAACAACTACATGTACATGTACATTTACATATCATTTCGTGGTAACGTCTAGATTATGACGACGACTGAGGGATATATACGCTAATGATCATACAATATATATACACACGCAACGAAAACATGTATAGATCTATATTCACAGGCATGTATGATCATTGGTCATGGAGCAGAGCGAGAGAGATTGGAGTTGTTCTGAAAGCACCAACCATTTCGAGACATGAACTCGATCTCGTCAGGCTCGCAGTACACCACGGAAGGGCTTCCATGGTTGTGTTTTCCTTCGTACGTTGTCAGGACATAATCCGGATCTCCAATATCTCTTTCTATCTTCTTCTTCACTACGCAATTTGGGTTCGAACACCTGTGATAATGCCTGTCGAAATCGATATTTTCTTCTTTTTTTTTATATATTTTCGCAGCAAGCAAACTATATGCATTTGACAGTAAAAATAGGTCCGTACTTGGACCCCCAACATTTCCGTTTAATTATTGTATAGGATAATTATAAACATCAAAGTCTGTCCACTTGCATAATAGTTAAGGTGTCCAACACCCACGACAGATATTACTTATGTTACAACTTGCGACAAGTGGACATATTTAGAAGATATGAATACATTTTCTTTATGTGAAAATAATTACATGTTGACCACCTTCTAAAAGACTGTAGATCTACGTACGTTCAATCACAACTAGATTATCTATATCTGTTGCAACTGCATGATCTAATTGAGTCCCAACTGGATTATCTATCTCTGCTGTAATTGCATTATATAACTCATTCATCACCGCATGTTGTTCTTCATCTTCTCCATCTTGCAAAATCTCGTTCTCTACAACTTCCACCACACAACCCACAACAGAACTACATAGTTCGTTTTCTTTTCTTCCTTCCCTACCATTCGTCTCAACTTCGACTTCAACTCTGAGATCATCTACATTCACAGTCATATGAGATTCAATATGCTTACCATTATTTTCTCCGTTCAATCCATCATTATCTGTCAACTCTACATACAACCATCCTCGGCGTCCATTACTTTTGCTGAACATAAATGATTTTACGCCCATATCATCCAATATGTATTCTGGTTGTTTTCCATCGAAAACCATTGGTACGAAGCTTAACTTTGGCGTTCCCAAATCTATGTTAAGCTGTCCACGTATAGCTTGAGTGAGCTCTTCATATGTAATTTTGCTTGCTTTATTACAAACGCAAATAGTCTTTCTTTTATCTCCTTTCCATTCAAATAGATCATCATCATTTTTTTTCTCCCAAACACCATCATATATATATATATATATATATATATATATATATGCATAAATTTATCTATATATATAAATTTATCCTATAAGATAAGTTTATATATGTAATCACTGTGGTTATGGAAAACATTAAGTTATCATTAATTTGAACCGTGGTCTTATGAGGATACGCTAGAATCTATGGCGTCCAATATAAGACAGCATAGTTACATTTTTTAATTAAGCGAACACAGAGACACATGCAAGTTATTGAACAAAATCCAAATTAAGTTAAGTATGTACAAGTAGTACTATGTAAAAGCAAATTGGTCCCTTGTGAGACACAAAAGGCTAAAGAGTTTAATAACTTGCCTAAATTCCAAGTTGTCACACACACACACACACATATCATTATTAAACGATATTGAGTTAATTATATTATTATATATATATATATATATATATGTATGTATCCATATCTAAGGAACGATATTATGTCAAAGTCTGAGAGGTGCGTACCTCGGATAAGGGCTTCCCCTAATCGGTTTCTTGCCATATTTCCTCCATTTATACCCATCATCCAACATGTCTTCATCAATCGATTTCGTCCTGAACACGTGGATCGGCGCATTTCCCTGTCTCCTCTTCTTCCTCTCCTCTCTCTCTCCACTGAGACCATCGAGAAATTTTAGAACAAATCTCGGTTAGTAACATTCACCAACACGAACTACACATCTACACGAGTATAAATATATATGTACACGAGAGACTTGCATGTCATGGCTCACAAACGACGTAGCCACGCTTGTCGGTGGACTTGTGCCGTCGGGAGTGACTTTCTCCGACGAGTTTGCACTCCATGTGGATGAGGGTGAGCCCTCGCGGTTGCTTTCGTCGTCTTCCATCATCAGTAAAATATCCGAAACGCTGTAAAAATCGAGATGGAAGTCGAGTTCCGTGAAACTAGGGTTAGGGTTCGAAGGGAAGTTCATTTCTTAGAAGGGGATAGTGGTGGGACTTCGCAGCAAAAGCGGAGGAGAGCACGAAAATCGTTCAATGGGTACTGTTATATATAACAACAAAATCTAAGGAAATGACTACTTTCCCACGCAGATTCAAGGAAACTTCTTCATTTAATAAAACATCCATTTGCTAACGACATATGATTTTTATTTTATTTTATTTTTCATTTTAAAAGATCTTGAAAGGTAGAAAAAGTCGCTTTTCCACGCAACTCTTTCGATTTTAACCCTTTTTTTTAGATTCCTCCAATGAAATGCCGGGCTGATCCGGTATATCTTTGGTCCCTACAACATGCATATATTATGTATATATTAATGTTTTTAATGAACATTAGCACTACAAGAAACTTTATAAAAATATAAACCTTCTAACAAAAATGTACTAAAAGACAGAAAAATATAGGAAATCAATCCATCAACATCCTTTTTTATTGGGAAATATATCACTCATGGTCCATTTAATTGCATCTTTATGATAAAATATGCCATTAGACCTTTCCAACTATTATTAAATAATACGTATAGTTTTCAATTATATGTGACCGCCACTATGCAGTTCTCCCATATCTTGATGCATATTGGATCCCTTTTTTATTAAATATCTTTTATTGTATACTCTCTCGATACGTACGTAAGCAGATGACGTCATCTTTATGACGTAAGCATAACCAATCGACTCGCGCGCGGCGCGCTCTTAAATTAGTAGTTACTGATTTGTATTGGTAGGCGGAACCCGCCGTGGTCCGAGAGTGGGTCGATCCAGAGACGATCGTGACCGTCCACGTGGCAGAATATTTGCTTCCATACCGCATATTCTCCGGGCGCGTGCGAAAGAAATTCACACACCAAGCATATTATAGTTAAATTCGGTTTAGGTACGTTAACCACGGTTGAAAAATAATTTAAAATCTTACAAATGATTAAAAAACTTTAAAGCAGACCGAAATCTTGGAAAGGAGATTGCAATGAAGTTGCATGCGTATGAAAGGTGAGCAATATATATATATATATATATATATGTATATGTGAATAAAATATGTAGTCTTCTTTACCAATAATAATTATAATAATAACAACAACAATAATAATAAAGTATGTAGTATTGATCTTATGCCGAATATGCATGTTTATATGGAGGAATCCGCATCTCACGTCACGTGACATGTGCATGGACCGGTCGCTTGGACCAGCTTGACTTGGTCGTGCTTGAGACTTTGTCGCCAAATTGCAATTTTCTTATTCGCCCAGTGGTCTACCTTTGGTGTGTTAATGCCGTGACTTGTATTGTATGTATACTTGGTTTTTTAAAATGCATTTTTTTTTTTGGTAAAATTTTTAAATGTAATTTGTATGTGAATGACTGATTAGCTAACTATGTCAACCATACCATTAGCATGCGTTTAGATAAACTAGATGATAAATTAATGAATGTGCATTCTTTTTGTTAAATAACGCGTTTTAATTCCTCATTATAATCTATAAAGATTGCAGGATAATTATATATATATATATATATATATATATATTATGCTTAGCTATATTACCATTTAGGTAATTAATTTTCGGGTTACATAAATGCCATTGTCATATGTATTGGAGAAGTTTCAATCGGATTGTAATAAATATGATACGACGACGAGTATTTTTAAAATAAAATGGTGGCAATTAATTGCCCTTTTGATAATATATGTGAATGTGAAGGTCAAACTTTGTGATGAGGACAAGGAAATAGGCCAATAGAAGCGGCCACGACATTGAAAACGATGTAAAATTATATGATATTGAAAAGATTGATTAAAAAAACCATGCATGCTTCTATGCTAAGAAGTTGAACCCAACGCTTGATATTGACACACCAAACCTACAAATATAACGAGCCACGTTGAAAAAAATAATAATAAACTAGTGCTGGTTGCCTTTTTGGTATGCATGCACTTCAATTTGTACATCTGAAAAAAAAAATCATTTTGAAATGGGAAACAATTTAAATATAATATCTAAAATAAAATTATATAAAGCTAAATGCTTACCTTTGATTATTTAACTAACGCGCTGTTTTGTAAGAACTGATCGTTATTAGTCAATATAAAAGCCTAATGGTTATACAAACCATTTAAAAAAAATATGAAAAAAAAAACGGTTGAGAAACCAATAGCCTACCTATATATTTGGAAAACCAAAAATGCCCACAAGAACAAAAACAGTTTAGAAACCAGGCGATAGATGTGTGTATCCATGTCGGTTAGCTCGGTTATTGGGCTTCCAATGAAGCCCGCCCAATAACCACCACCATCATTATATTATTGTTATTTTTTTAACTTATTATTTTTATCATTATTATTATTGAAAATGATATAAATCCACGCGGGTTTAGTCAAATATCAGTACACCAATTTGACAATTTCCCACCTATCAATATGATTTCAAAATTTTCCATTTACCCCCATAAAATAAAAAAAATTCTAATTATCTATATTGATGGTGTCAACTAAACATCCCATTGCAGATTTGACTCAAACACATTATAAAATATGCGGCGTCACATGATATATCAACAAATCGGTTCCGTAGAATTTTTTTTCTCATTTTGTAGGGGTAAATAGGAAAATTTGAAATCAAGTGTGAAAAATTGTCAAATTAAAAATTGATGTATTAATATTACATATTTGGAATTTATTTTGTATCATTTTCTCTTGTTATTATTAAAAGTTACATCATATGTTTTGCCATTAAATTGGGACGACCACACCAGAAGGTACACCAATGTACCTGGTTAGGAGAATGGTGGGTTCACTTTCTTTCACTGAAATATGGATACCCTTTGATGGAGTTTTTGGCATTCGACCATTTGACTTAATACAGCCTTTGAAAGCAGAGCTCCATACCGGTGTGAAATTAATTTTCGAAACTGATATAAAATTGAACAAAATCTCATCGAAAAACAAAAACTATTTTCCTCGACCACAGAAGGTCGATCTACACTGAAACCCGAAACTGCGGTTACAACTAGAAACAAACAGCATCGTATTTTTTAACCACAAAAGATGAAGATGGTGGAACCCATTTCTCTAATCAGACACTGCTGTCTGAAGTGGCAAGTGACTCTCGACTTCCTTAGCCTCAGCCTTTTCTGCTACAGCCTTTGATAATCCGAACATCTGATATAATATAAACGACCCCAAGTAAAAAGCTTGTTAGAAATCACAGCATATCAATCAGATTTCAGATTCTGATAAGACACAACCAGGTGCAGGTGATAGGGGAAAGAAACCTTTTTGATGGTCTTCTGGAAACAAGTCTTGTGTTCATCCATGGAGGCATGGATGAACTCGTCGATGTGATCCTTCAGGTCCTCAAGGAAAGTGGCATCATCCTTCACCTTCTTCCTACATGAAGTTGTGGCCGGTTGTGGTGGGTTTTCAGCTTGATTTTTCTGGGTCTCCATTTATGCCTGTCCAACACGAATACGATCATCAACCCGAGTCACAAGAATCGCCCACATATGTTACTCGACATGTAATTTTTCCTCAAATAAGTAATAGACTTCACACCATTGAGACCCGCCCAAACCACAGACAATGGATGACGAAAGCCAGCAGATTCATCACAGCCACAAGCATAAAGTCCTCACATATAGTGATCGATCAAACCCAGAAAGAAGCAACAACACTTTTGGACATTTTCACCATTTTGTTTACAATCTCAGCATCACAACAAAACCTCAACTTAAATCCATCTCGCTCACGAATACGGTAGAGAGTACTTACATCTTCGCAGTTTCGGGAACAGAACCCAAAATAAGAAATCGGGTCTCACTCTATCGAATTGCAAATACACCCGCAGTAAGAAATTTCACAGCGATTATTACAAAAGAATACCCAACTGACTATTAGACAGAATGGCAGACAGAAACCGATATCCCGAGGGAACAACACAAGATACAACCTCGATAACAAGAACCCAGACAAAAACCACAAATTTCGTTATCCCCAAACGTATAATTGGCTAAAAGCGGACAGAATCGAAAGATAATTTTATCAATTTAAAACAACACCGGAAATCACCCGCTTTTCCTCACTGAATTTAAACGAAGAAAAGAAATCAATAAACCCAAAAGTGAAGAACAGGTTGGAGACTGGAATTACCTTAGTTGGGCTTCCTTTCCTTCTACAGACTTCACCGCTGTGGGGTGGAGAGAGAAGAGAGTATTTATACAGAGTTTCGACAATAATCTCCTGTGACGAGAGTACAGTAAGAGAGACACACAATTGGACCATTGGTTATGACACGCAGAAAAAATGTACCACAGAGGAAATAAAACCCAATTAAAAAAAGACACGTCATATAGTTAATTATCGTGGGGAATAAGCCAGTCTAATCGATGTCCTTGAAGAGCAAGTCGGTACAACGACGACGTATCGTTTTGCGAGTTAAAGCCTGGTAACAAAAATACAATGGGCCTGCCTGATTCAGTGGGTGAAAGTTGAAACAAACGCATTCTCGGGTTTTGGTTTAAATTTCGTATTTTATCGCATTAATAAATATTAAATATACTATATAAAAATAGTTGGTTTGTGTCCCGTCCGTCTCTATATACCCATGTTCCTTCCAGCATATTATAATTATTCAATTTTTACATACAAATAAAATGGAGTTAATCCCATAAATATTCCCGGACTTGTTCAAATCTGGAAAACTAATTCCCCAACTTGTACACTTCCATAATAAATATCCAACTTGATAAATTTGACACAAAAATACCAGAACTTGTAAAACGTTGTCAAAAAAATTATTGGCTAAGGTTGACTAAAAATACCGTTAAGAGAAGATGATGTGGTACACGTAAGCAGACCTGTAAAACATTTTGTCATGCCAATAAAAGCATGCAAATTAATTTGACCGATTTAATCGGTTATACCGGACCAACCAATTGGTTCAATAAAAAAAATCTGATGTTTCTTTATTTACCCTCGATTTCGATATTTAAAAACTTTAACTCTCATTTCTCTACCCTTTTTCGGCTGTCTTCTTTTATGTTCGTCGTCGACATCATCATTTTACGAGGACTTTGAAAAATTTGATAGGGGTACATACTAATACTTTCTGTATTGATTTTCATTTCTTCATCGTATTTTCTGACTTCTGCTTCTTCTTCGCTTCTCCTTTAATCTTCTGAAATTGTCTCTCTGTATATCTATTCTTTATAGGCACAAGGAGAATCCAATAGCAGCAATCCATGTAAAAGGAATAAAACAATATATCAAACTCAGAATACAACATCACAAACTAGCTTTACCAAAAAAAAAAATCACACCAACAATAATGCAATTTGACTTCTCAAAGTATTACATAAAATAAGTTCAAGTTTGGAAAAAAAAAAAAGATGTCTGGATCGAAAGATAGTTTCTTATTCAATAATGGAGAAGAAGAGTAGAGAAATGAAGGTAGAGGTTTTTATTAAAACCAAAAAAAAAAAGTTGAAGGTTTCTAAATGTCGAGATCGAATGGGAAATAGGGGAAAAAAAGATGTTTGTTTTATTGAACTGATTGGCCTGTCCGGTATAACCGGTTTAATCGGTCGAAATTAATTTTCATATTTTTGCTGATATGGCAAAATGTTTGACATATTTGTGTATCACCACATCATCTTCTCTTAACAATATTTCTGGTCAACCGTTAGTCAATAATTTTTTTGACAATGTTTTACAAGTTCTGGTATTTTTATGTCAAATTTATCAAGTTGGTTATTTATTATGAAAGTGTACAAGTTGGGGAATTAGTTTTCCAGATTTGAACAAGTGCAGATATATTTTGGACGAGAGATTTATAAATTGACCCACAACGGTCGGACATATGGACCTCACATTAACTAAACCCTCATGGGCTTGCTTTTCGCTGGGCCCACTTCATGACCCATTGTTATACGTTTGGATGTATTCAAAAATCTAAATTGGGCTTATTTTGGGGTTTTACTTTTTAAAAATTGGCCTGCTTCATGACCCACTAATAGATGTTTGGTTGTATTTGTATGTGTGTATATATATATATATATATATTCATTTTGTATTCTAAAGTCAATTAACTATGAAATCTACAGATAATTATACAAAATAGTTGGGAATATGTGGTTGTTATTGACATATGTGAACACCAAAGGCATAAGTAAAACTGATCAAAAGAAACCCAACATTCTATACGTTCTGTCGTTTACTTTGACTGTCTGATCTTAATTGGTTTTCCCCTAATTATTACCACTTTTAAGGCTGACTTAAATCACACACGTCAAAAAAAAAAAAAAAAAAAATTAGGTCAATATTTTGCGTTGATCCAAAGACAGACGAGTGATTAGTCTAAATGTACAAGATTTAAATGTACCGATTCATAATTAATGCCAAGGGTTCGTCATATATTAAATATTAAAAAAAGACTTTTTTTTTCGGTCAGAAAGAAAATACATTGGATTACCATTAGCCAAATTATATACAAATCTGGATATTTTAGCTCTCAGAATGATATTCGAAATATATTAAAAATATATAATATAACGATCGAGAATGCGTTTTATTACAAAAATCTGGAGGCGGATACTAAAATTATATTAAGCATATCCGGTGAGAGCAAATGCTAATGCGAAAAGCATGCGAGCCGCCAACCTTACGCGTAAATTAATTAAGTACGTCGAAAGGAATTCTCTAATTACTTTTTTAAATCGTATAAGCTAAACATACTTACGACTCAACTTATAATTAATGTTATCATACGTATACATGCATGGATTTGTGTGTATATACTATATACATACACAAGCGCAGATAAAAAGCATCACGTGAGATATAAATGAACAATAAACTCAAATTTGATTTTTTTTAAAACTGATTTTGTTAGTTATAAAAATGGCATATACACCTAGATATACATAAATATATATCAGTATGTGTGTAGGAACCGCTTGTATATAAAAAGTTACATTTATATGAATTTATACGAGCATATACACACACACACACACACACACATATATATATATATATATATATTTTCACGAATGTATATGGTTGGTTGAAATATATAAATATATTTGAAGAGTGCAATATTTCAACTTCAACCATAAGAAATCGGCCGCTGGCCAACCTCACAAAATCTGACTTTTTCAACACATATTATATATATATATATATATATATATATATATATATACTGGTAAATTACGTACCTTTGTGTAATAACCAAACATTTTGACATTTCTTGTCACACCTTTGCTTCACCAATCGAATTAATTCATTGTGTGTGATTCTTGTTCTTGTTTTTTTTTTAATGCACGATCGCCAAGACGTGAAAATGCACATGGGTTTGGCCAAAGCGGGGCTTTATCATAGAGACCATTTGGCTATCTTCAATGTATTCAGATTGATCTCTGCATTCATATCCTTTGTGCTCTATTCCAATATGGTTTCCTCTTCTTCCATAGATCTTTCGACTGCAGTCCTTATAAGGGTCGATCAATCTGGTAAAGGGGATTTCACCAAGATTCAAGAAGCCATCGATGCTGTTCCTCCTAATTTAAACGATACCCATCTGTATTTCATCTGGGTTAAACCCGGAATTTACAGGTGCTTATGATTTTTCTTAATTTAATGAATCGAGACTTCTCATATAATATTATATGATATGTATATATATATATATATATATGAAGGACGTGCATGGCATGTGATGATGAGGTTTGATAATGTTGGGAATGGGGTATGGAATGAATTAGGGAGAAAGTGGTTGTTGCTGAGGATAAACCCTACATAACACTGAGCGGAACACAAGCTTCCAACACCATACTGACATGGAACGATGGCCAAGACATCTTGGCTTCTCCCACCCTCACTGTCTTTGCTTCCGATTTCGTCTGCCGCTTTCTTACTATTCAGGTACCATATACACACATCGTATGATATGTTGGAATTGAATTCTAATTATGGATGGTCACAGAATACGTTTGGAACGGCGGGACAAGCTGTGGCCCTGCGAGTGGCTGCCGAGAGGGCGGCCTTCTACGGATGTGCAATAAAGTCGTACCAAGACACTCTTCTTGACGACAACGGAAATCATTACTTCAAGAACTGCTATATCGAGGGAGCCACCGATTTCATCTGCGGAAGTGCATCTTCTCTCTTTGAAGTCAGTCTCCGATATTTTTACACAGAGAATTTAATTTCTTCATCTTACGATTATATCCCAAAGCATTAAAATCTACATCTTGTTTCGACTAAGTAGAATCTCGATCGCTATGATTTGGAATCATTGCAGAGGTGCCATTTGCATTCGTTATCGTCGAACAATGGATCAATAACCGCGCAGATGAGGTCATCGGCAACAGAGAAGTCGGGATTTACTTTCTTGGGATGCAAGGTAACAGGCTTGGGTTCCACGTTTCTTGGAAGACCATGGGGAGCTTACTCTAGGGTTGTCTTCGCCTATTCTTTCTTGTCAAATGTTGTCTCGCCCGATGGATGGAACGAGTGGGGAGACCCAAGCAAGGAAAGGTACAATTCCAAAATACATTTAAATTCGAACTAACAAAGTGTTTGATCAATATATATACGGGTTTTTTTTACTATGTATCGTATATGTGTTCGTACAGTACCGTATACTATGGAGAATACAGATGTTATGGGGATGGAGCTGACCGGTCGAAGAGGGTAAAATGGTCAAAACAATTATCCGATGAAGAAGCCGCCGCATTCTTGAGCAAAGACATGATCGGCGGCAAAGATTGGCTCCGGCCGGCTCCTTCTCATTTCAGGACAAGCTCCCATATCAAAACATAAATCCGTCAATTTGATTGATTAATCTCATTATTTCTTGTTGGAAAACGTTCAATATTTTATTATTTTATTGATTATATACACCCACGTAATGTGTATGTTTAATTTGATTTGAATGCACTTAAGCGTTGACCGTATAACTATCATTGTCAATCAAACCGAACCAAAATCAAGTATGTATTTCGGTTGAGAGAGAGAAAAACGGAACAGAATAGAATAGATGGTGTCGTAACGGTAATAACCGTAATTTCGGCGTTGAATCTTTCAAGGTCATTATAGTCATTTCGTTTAGGGGCAACTTGGTCATTTTGTGACCGCCACCAACCGAAAGGTTCGAACTTTAAAGAGAGCGTGAACCCGTGTCCATAATCGATCGACAATCTCTCTCAACATTTTTCATCGAACCCTTCGCGCACCGCCGTCTCTGTCGCCGGGAAATAACTTCAATCGCCGGAATAAATGGCGGGAAAGAGCAGGATTCTGTTCATCGGAGGCACTGGTTACATTGGGAAACACATAGTGGAGGCGAGCGCCAGAGCCGGCCACCAAACCCTCGTTCTCGTCAGGGATTCCACGCTCTCGAGCCCTTCGAGATCGACGATCATCGATAATTTCAAAAATCTGGGCGTCCAATTTCTCCTCGTACGTATTTCTGATTCTGGGTTAGCTTTGATTCTTTCGCCGAGTTTCTCTTTTCGTCGCCATTTCCGGATTGAGGTTCCTGTTGTGAGACGTTATCTCATTTTTTTCCTGGGAAAGTTGAGGGAATTTTTTTTAGGGAAATGATTTGTGTCTCTGTTGGTGGATTTTCTCTAGAATCTGGAATGAGGAAGCTTTCTCTTGAAACAAACAGAAGATATGGTTCTTTTTCCCTTTCGATGTCAATCTCTGTCTTTCTTCTTCCTGAAAATGGACAGGGAGATTTGTTTGATCACGAGAACTTGGTGAATGCGATAAAGCAAGCGGACGTGGTGATATCAACAGTTGGACACTCGCTCTTGGGGCATCAAGACAAGATCATCTCTGCAATCAAAGAAGCCGGCAATGTCAAGGTAAGACATATCTCATGAGTCACGACATGTTGCATCCATATAAAAAATTTGTCAGATACCATCAAAGCAAATGCATCCATATCACCGTGTAGTTAAGAGGATATATACATATATATATGAATGTATGTACATGTATAACTGATGCACAATGTGATGTAGTCTTGTATATTTATCGGTCTATTTGTCTTTCACCCAGAGGTTCTTTCCATCTGAGTTTGGGAATGATGTGGACCGTGTCCAAGTTGTTGAACCTGCAAAATCATCTTACACTACAAAGGCCAGAATCCGCCGTACTATCGAGGCCGAGGGTATTCCGTACACATACGTCTCTTGCAACTTCTTCGCTGACTACTTCCTCCCGACATTAGCTCAGCCAGGTGCGACATCTGCTCCCCGAGATAAAGTCTTCGTCATGGGTGATGGTAACCAGAAAGGTATAACCTCTTTTTCTTGTTATCTTAATACAATCTCTCACGGAGAACTTTCTGTAATTTCATCTGTGTTCATGCCCGTATAATTCTAATATTGGCTATATATATATATATATATCAGCTGTATTCAACAAGGAAGAAGATATCGCCGCTTACACGATAAAAGCAGTTGATGATCCAAGAACATTGAACAAGATCCTATACGTGAGGCCAACTGTGAACACCTACTCCTTCAACGATCTTGTCTCTTTGTGGGAGAAAAAGATTGGGAAAACGCTGGAGAGGATCTACATTCCAGAGGAGCAGCTCCTCAAAAACATACAAGAAGCTTCTCCTCCCATGAACGTGATTCTGTCGCTGTGCCATTGCGTGTTGGTCAAAGGAGGCCACACAAGCTTTGCCATTGACCCTTCGTTTGGAGTGGAGGCTTCCCAGCTTTACCCTGATGTCAAATACACCACCGTGGACCAGCTCCTCAACCAGTACGTTTAATTTAGATTCCACCATGGAACATGAAACCTCTATTTTCTACCTTCTAAGAAATTAAGAAACGAAACATTTATAATTTTAATTTAGTGGTTTGATTGCTCCAAAAAGTTCCTCAGGGTTTCCACTCTATAGAAAAAGCATCAATCTAATTTCTCACCTAAAATAGAGGAGAGAGGGAAAATTACAGCATGTTTGATCTGCGGTCCATAAAAAATTGCCATGTGAATGAACAATCTTTAAGCGGCTCTCTTCCCTTTCTTGCCGGCAGAACCTTTCCCTTTCTGTGCCTTGCCACCGCCGCCATGACCGCCTTTCTTCCCCTTCTTACCGGCTTTGCCCACGCCACGAGACCTCGAGTCCTTCTTCATCCTCCGGTCCACTCTCACTTGACCCTTCCCGACCTTCACCCCGACTCCCTTCTTCGCCACCACGTATTCCTTCTTAGGCCTTTTAGGCTCTGCTTTCTTGTATAGCTGTTCGATCATCTTGCTCTTTGATCGGTCTGAAATGTCTGCTTGGTCTGATATACTGTTCGCCTTCTTCCGTACCTTCTCCATCCTTTTCATGGCAGCTCGCTTCTTCCTTGCCTTGGCCTGGGCCACTTTCTTCGCAGGACGAGCATTGATCTCTTTGAATTGAGCTCTCATGGCTGCAACCTCCTCCTTCGTGATAGGTTTTATTGACTGCCTGTGACGTTTCTCGTCATCCAAAAACCATTTGGGTAAACCCTCGTCGTCAAACATGTACTTGTTATAGGCATCGTCAAGCATCTGCTCTCTCTGCTTCTTCCTAAGCATTTTCTTGGCATAGGCAAGTATCTCGGCTTTCGAGTTGACGTCTTCTTCGTCAGACTCGTCAGAGGATGAGTCGGAGCTTGAATCCGTGGCTGGTGTTGGGACTATCTCAAAGCCATCTTCATTTTTGGTACTCTTGGGCTGGATCTGATCAGCAGACGTGCTTGACTTCAGCTTCTTCTCCATTGATTTGTCGGCTTTAGACGGATTTTTGTTCTGTTTTTGGACCTGCATTTCGTCTTCACTGTCATCTTTTCCCAAGTCTCCTTCCTCCACAGCTTCCGCAAAGATATCTTGACTGAACCATTTATTGGCAATCTCCTCTTGCGTTGCGGCTTCCCCATCATCGAGGGGTACCATCAGAGGGTTTGCCTCATCATTGCCCTCGTTCTTGTCTGAATCATTATCAGATAGAATTTCTTCATCACCATCACCGTCCTGCAAAGCCGAGAGAAGCTTTCATCAGTTCAGAAACCTATGGCACCCCTTCCACACCCAAATATTTATATGCGACCATGGATAGAGGAATACCTCCAATTTTTCAGCGTAGACTTGCCTAGCTCGCTTCCTTTGCTTAGCGCTCCCTTCCTTTTTTGCCATATAACGGTCATAGGCCTCATCAAAAATCTCTTCCATGTGTTCGTTGTATCTATAATCGATAAAATTATAAGGATAATACGTACAAATACAATGTAAACATGGTTAAGGTTTTCTTGGAACTATCTACAGAAAGGGTTTATGGCAAAACCTCTGGCGTTCTTCATCAGTGTCTATGTCACTGTCAGACACCTCTGAGGTTCCCTCACGACGTCCGTCATTCTCACTGTCATTGGCATTACCATCTTCATTATTGTCAACTGCCATCAGGTCTTTCTTCCCCTGAACGAAAACCAACAAATGAATCACTTTTCAGCTTGACAAGTTAACGCAAAAAGGAGGAATATGTTCAATTAAACTTTCTGCTTGACAACAAGGACAACTTAATTCAAAAGAGAGGAATATGTTCAATTAATGAAACTGTCACGGGCTGTTAAAGAATAAATGCAAGTCAGAAGAAAATCGTTGCAACTGGACGGCACCATAAGAAGCTTCCTGTTAGCCCAAGTCATGAAAGGTGAAATCCAAGGAAAAAATTGAGAAGGGCTGAAATGGAGTACCTTGATAGAAGAAAGAGAGAATAACTCATGGTCTACATAACCATCTTCAAGGGCATCTATCTGTGCACCTGTTGCCTTCCGCAACTTATCCTGGCAGATGGAACGAATAACACAGAGGAAGCGTCAGCCATAATTAAACACCGAAATCTAATCAGAACATATGAACTTGTGAAGAAAGCCTCACGATCAATTGGACTCCTATCGATTTTGGTACAAGAGGCAGAGGATTGAGTAAAAAGGATGCTTCAGTTATGCTTTCTACGCATCCCAAAGACCAATTCAAACAAATTGCTGCAACAAAACCTATGCGATAAAGTGTTCTGTCATAGATTTTTTTATAGAGGACATTTGTTTAACAGCATTTAACATGCTAAAGTCATTCCTTCTATGAACAAAACCTTCTTCCATCTCCATATGACTGTCCCAATAGTCACAAAGCAGCTGCTTATAAAGCTTACAGTTGACTACATCACCAGTAACAAGTCCAACCAAACAAAGAAAGAAACGCATACACCCATTCATTTTGAATGTACCTGTCTTGTTTGCAATAGCTAGTTGGCACTACTGCAATCCTAGTTCAAGCATTCATTGGCAAGGGACTTGATTTTTTTATCTATAGAGAGGTCAAATACCTTAGCTCGTCGTTTTGCAAGGAGCTTCTTCTCCCGTTTCTTCTTGCGGTCTGTCGCGTTTGTCAACTCCTCCAATTCATTGAGAAGTTTATCATCATCATTTTCCTCCTCTTCCTTTTCGGCATCAGGATCCTTCTTCGAACTTTCCTTCCGTGAAGGAGATAGAGCCTTCCGGAGTTGCATTCGCCACCTACAAAACAAAGCGAAGATCAATGCCTGTAAAGCAACTCATGGTACTTCAGGACAATGAGTGGATGGTTGATGAAAGACGCAAAAGATCAATGCCAGGGAAACTATTGGCCTATCAGTGTATGTCTTACTTTAGGAGATGTTTGAAGTCATTCTTCCCCAAAACAGGTAGATCATCACAAAGAATTTTAACCTGCCGCAATAAAAGACAATAGGCATTAGAAACAACGAAAGGGTATCGGAATAATAAGCATAATTCAATTACAGAGGGTAAAACCAAAAGAAAAAAAAATTGCACCTCTTCTGTCGTCAAATCATGTTCTTTTATAGGTAAAGAAGCTTGATCATCAAAGGATATAGTGGTAACAGAACCAAGGATCTCAAGAGGACTTTCCGACCAGATGAAATCAGCTGCTGACGCAACTTTCCTCACAATCGACTCTCCATCTTCATACCTGTATACAGCAAATCATATATAAGAAAGGGTCATAAAACAACGACGATAATAAGCGACTGAGACCTACCCATCACGGTGTCTTTTCTGTTTTGACACTCTAAGCACATCCACAACCTACAAATTCGAGAACAAATCATAAAATAATCACACGTTAAACAGAAAGTAGGGATACATACCACAACCACTCCCCCCAAAATACCATGCTTGATACAAGTAATTACCTTTCTTGAGGGTTCTATAGCACCCTGAAAGAGATGTCTGACATCAAGAAGGCGAGGATCAATCTTGGCAGGAGCTTTATACTTCAGACCCAACAGATATGTTTCAGCAGAAGCTGAACGACTAGCTGGTGGTTTAAAAACTTCCACTTTCTCAAAAAGCTGCACATCAAATTCCACTGAGTGTAGTAAGAATCAAAACAGTTACCTGAACAAAAAGGAGAGGAAAATCCAAACATTACCTGCTTAAGACAGAAGAGCACAGAGTTGTAGTCCCGTGACCTGAAAACCTAGAGAAGTAACAAGTAAAGAAGTAATCAAAACTTCATATCAAACACATCACGACACAGTAAGAACTGAAGCACTCCAAATAAGTTCGAAGATTACTAAAATGGCCAGAAAGCAAGCGTAACTACAAACTCGGGAAGTAAAAAAATCAATAAAACATCAGAATTAGCTATATGATACCTTGCTATCATAACATCTGATATTTGAATTTGTTAATTCCAGAGATAAAAATGGAGCATACATTTCAGTCAAACCCACCAAAACACCATAGGATCAGAGAAAAATTACCTTGGTAACGAAAGTCCCTTTCGGGGACAAGAACTCGGTAGCCAACTTCACGGAATCGATAACCAAAGCGTTTTGGCTCATGGCCTCCTGATCCCACGCACCACCGACATTCGGAGACCCATCGTGCAGAACCAAATCAAAAGCCCTAGCACCATGTTTTTCCATCACCTGCTTGATCTTCGACCTGCACTCAGGCCTGGTGATATCCTGCTCCATCGCCACCGCCCCACGAATCGGCGCAATCGGAACGAGATCTATACCGAGGACGAGACTGCCAACGGGAACACGCTGAACGGCGACCTGCATCCAACCACCGGGAGCGGCGCAGAGATCGAGGACACCATGGGCGGAACGGAGGAAAGAGAACTTGGTATCGAGCTGAGCAAGCTTCCATGAGGCTCGCGATCGATAACCTTGCTCCTTAGCGAGGCGATAATACTTATCAAGACGATGCTTTCCCTTCACCTTACCCATGGCGAGGTCTCTAGTGTTTTGGCTGTCTTTCCTGAGGCCGAAACAGAAGAAACTGTAGGTTTAGGGTTTTGGGAAGGTTTAATAGGAAGGCGACAGCCAAGGTTAGACACCCTCTGGCCCAAACAGAAGCTTCTTCAATTTATTTTAATATATGCATACGAACTCCACTTTATTCTTTTTTCTTTTCTAAAATGGAAATGTTATAGAAAGGTGTAATCTCTTTGCCCTTTTTCCCCGTTAATTTGAATGATCAAACGTGGACCCAAAACATACGCATTTTTTTATTTCAGGAATTTGATTAAAAAAAAAAAGAAGAAAGAGAACATCATAAATTCTGAAAAATAAAATCATATATACAAAAAACAAAGTAATGGATTCATGGCTGAGAGAAAACAAATCGAATTATATCACGCTTCTTTTTTTTTTTCTTGAATTGGTCCATCGCTTTAAAATATAAATCCTTCTAAAACCAAACAAAAGGGGTGATGAAGATGGTGGTGGCAATGGTCTGATCAATCGGCACGAGAGCCGCTGGTGCTCGGGGAAGATCTCCGGCCGCCGCCGCCGTATTTCTGTCATCATCAAGCAAGTTCAGACAGACGAGAGGTAGTCAAAATAACAAAAATTGTAAAAATAAGCAGTTGATACATATACATATATATATCTACATGCTGCATAGAAACAGCAATCCCATCTCAAAGGATTCCGTGTCATGTATTATTATCAACAATTTGCAAGTACTGATTATGGCACCATGTTCCATTTACTCAGTCGATCCTCCTTGTTTCGTATGAGACAACCCGTAAGATTTCTACATCCGAGTTTAAACTAAGTAAAGAAATGAGATGCTAGATATGATAAAACCTATACGTGCAAAGATATAACATACAAGAGTGAGATAGTGTTTACTTATACAGTTCAGTGAAACCAAAACGCAGTGGTGTCAGAACATAATACCTGTTTTCCGATGCTGAAAGGAATGTACTTGTACTTGATCATGTGCGAGATCTGGCGTCTCATTGTAAGGACGAAGAGAACAATCCAATAACACAGCAGAATGGGCCAGAAGACGGGAACATCGAAAACCGAGAAGAACGTCATTAGAAAAGCTATGCAGAAAGCCTTTGTCATGGTGTACCTGATGAGACCACAACAGAAGCCAGATGATAGAAACTTCGTAGTTTCAATGACCAAAAAGAAAAACTGCTCATTTTCATTTCAGTGACAATGCATGGATCTACACATCTCTCCTTCAGTTCTAACATTCAAGAAGAATGAGTGCCCATTAAAAATATGAAACTCGGTGCTTTTGCTGGAAGCGATATGATATGATATGACAAACCAATACAGGGAGTTTGATGATGCTGTTACATCAGGCACGAAAGGCTTTCATCTTTGCAATCACATCTACAATGATCAGCAAAGTTGACAAAAAAGAAATAGTAACTAAAGATGCATGAAAGTTTAGAAAAACTAGCGATGAATCATGACAGCCTCTAAGGTGGCAAAAACATAAAGCACAAAAGGGCATGAAGTGCACGAGACATGCATTTCACGGAATGCGATATCGACATCACTGGCATAAGCAGTAAACATATTCGTATAATATATGAACGAGCCATCATCAATGATGACATGGCAAATACGAAAAAGCCTAAGGAATATTACTTGTGTATTCTAGCATGATAAACAGTTCAAACCGGAGTTTGCAGAAGAGACGGCACATTACCAGAATTTAAACTCTGGGAGTCGGCGGACAAATGGTTTGAACTCATCTGAACCTCTAGTAGGCAGCATAGGTCCATCCGAGGCCTCTAGCTCGGGATCAACAAGAGGCGATAAGAACCCAATGAGCAGATTCAGTATGTAGATCCCGAGACCATAGGTGATGATGTAGAATCCCTGAAGGTAGTAAACCCTTGTAAAGTAGATAAGAGCAATGACGACAGTTCCAATCCACCTATAAACAGCATGAGGCGTGGTCTTGTCCAGATAATACTGGTAAAGCCTCCATGCTTCATGTGCACGCTGTTGCACAGGCGTCGCCATTGAAGTGCTATCAACCCCACTTCCATCCATTTTATGTGATATTTAAAACCTACAGATGAATAGAACAGTCAGCTCAATTTGACGACGATTTCTTGTATCATTCTGTAGTTTCTAAATTTCCATCTTTTATCTACATACTGTAACGATATCCAGAAATTTCTCTCTAAAAGAGAACATTGCCCAATGCCCAGTATGTTTCTTCCCAGAACACAGTGCTATCACATAAAGATTCTTCTCTAAAGATGAGTGTTCATGGCCAAACCTAGCTTCAATCTGTAAACCCCGACTTACCCGAAGAACTGCTTCAAACATAAATCTGCTGCTCACAAAACAATGATCATCCTAGAAATAAGGAACACTGCCTAGAAATTCCAGCTTCAATTTCTGCGGCAGTTTGGCCAAAAAAAAGTCGAGAGAACGCCATAAATTTAATGGCAAACTAAGTACCTTGGCTAAACGATCAGACAGAAATTGAAACCCTAGTAACCCGAACGGCGGAAAATAGATCAAATTCTCCCTCCCTTCGTCTCTCTCTCTCTCGCTCCTCATCGAATTTTCACACAAACCGAGCAGTCTAACAAATCACGAAAGGGATAACGCCCAAATCAGATCCAGAATAACAACTCGAAGAACATAATCATTTCGAAAAGGGGACCAGAAATCAGGATTCCGAACCCTAAGTTACAAACTAACGGCGAATCAATGAGGTAGATAGAACGATGAAAATGTGCGAATGAAAAACAGAAAAAATCTCAAAACAATCAACAAAAACTTCGAAACTCAAAAGAAAAACGAGGATTCGTACACTTGGTGGACGGAGAATGGTAGTGAGAGCAGCAGACCAGAAGAGACCACCTTTCCAACTTCAAACGCAGTGAAAATCAAGCAAGAAGCAACACACGGACTTTTGCTCTCACCTTGTTCCGTGTTTTATTTGCTCGTGCCTTTGGTGACTGGCTGGCTCGCAGGGGTGGCCAATTCGGGTTTCGGTTCGGTTATATTCGGGTTCGGTTATTTCGGTTATAGAAAAATTATAACCATTCGGTTTTTATATAAATTCCGGTTTGGTTCGGTTCGGTTATTTTTCGGTTCGGGTTCGGTTCGGTTTTGGTAAAAAGTTCAATTTTCCAAAGAAAATGTCGATTATTCTCTCGGTTTTTTCGGTTATTTTTTATTCGATTCGGTTCGGTTTCGGTTTCGGTTTTTCGGGTTTAAGTAAATCATAACCGTTCGGTTTTGATGTCGGGTTCGGTTCGGATACGGTTATATCTTATTCGGTTCGGTTCGGCTCGGTTATTCGGTTAATAACCGAAATGGCCACCCCTACTAGTTCGTACATCTATTTAATATTTACGCAAAACCCACCAAAGAAAATCATAATTTCAATTATACCCCAATACTTCTCGTTTGTTAATTTAATCTCCTGTTACGTTTCGGTGTAATTTCTTAAACTAAAAGTCTAATTAGGATAACACAACAATACCCAATTTTCTTTGAAGTTCCTAACAGTTTGGACCATTCAGACAACCTCACATCATCTAACATTTTTTCAGGAATGGTACCGAGAACAAAACCCAGTTTGTTCTTAGCAAGAAACGCTTTCTGAATAGATCTCGGCCAGGTGCTATAGTTGGACTCTCCTTGAAGCCGATCTGCAACCAACAACACGCTCCAAGAATCCGCAGCGTGTAGAAACAAAGGGTCAGAATATGGGTCACGAGAAGAAAGGGTGATATTAGGGTTGTGGGTCATGGGTGTTTCAAGAGTAGTCGGTTCACGAGTTTCAGAGGATTCTTCCATGGAAGAAACAAACAAAGGAGAAGTGGAATAAACAGATCAAGAGAAGGATGAAACGAAATCAGAATCAAAGAACAGAGGAAGCTTTGAGCTCTGATACCATAATGTAAATCAGATTTTAGGGAAAACAAGAGGAAACGTAAGAGAACGATTCTGAGAAAATTTTCCCTTCTATTCAAATGAAGAATTACAAACGTATATATACAGAAAAGAATCAAGGAAGCCCTAGGATGTCAAACAGGAAAACCCGAGAGAACCCTCAGAGCTAGCTCGTAACAGAAAGGTAAAGCAAAAAAGGACCAAAAAGTAATAATGAAGCAAAACAGAAAAATAAACCGGGACATAACCAAACTAACCCCTAACCCAATTACAATAACCGGTATAAGCTAATATTGATCAAACGTGTGAATGACACCAGCGAATACAATTTGCATATATAACCGTACTCATTGCCAAAGCCTCACATTCTAACCGGACAAAACCGCAAATTGAATACAAATGGTATTCAAAACCGGATTAGACCGAGAAAATGCCAGCAGCATAAATGATTGACCTGGCAGAATCATGACAGAGGTCCGAGGACCAAAGATTCAACATGCAAAGTTTCTACAAATGGTACCAGATCATCATGAAAATGAAAAGAATGAAAGGATGTAAAAAATCTCATTCCAAAAACCCTTAACGAGTTTAATCAGTTAATCTGAAAAAGGACATCCGAACGAGTCTATGAATCGTTACGGCAACAAAAATAAGGCTCTGATACTTGTATATTGCAAAAGAGGTATAAACACCAACACCCAGTGAAAAGCTAGAACTTAGGTGTTGGTGGCACGGGTGTAGATCTGCTGGCTGGAGTGCACAGAGACCATCCTGATCGACCCTCTCGCCATGAGCTCACGAATCGCTTTCCTTGCAAGTGACCCACTAATCTGTTGTCAAAATTAGCCCATAACGTCAGAAACAAACATTAACCTCCTACGTTAACCCATACCGTTGCAATCATAAGCTGACGATTAGGGATTGGTATGAATGTACCACTCTAAACTTAAACGAATCAGAAGTAATTTTAAAGGTGCCATAGGAATTGAAAGGACCTGTTTATATCTGCAATGACATTCTCATCATAAACTAAGGTCCCACTTGTACAACAACAACATCGCCTTCTTCCCAATGTTTACTTGAACATAAACAAGTAAAAAAATCTGGGTTTCTCTCAAAATCTAAAATTTCTTAGTAAGAAAAAAAAGAGTAAAAAGTGAATTCAGTCCATGAGAATCTTCCATACATATGATTCAGGCATACTATTACTAAGGATGCCTGGGAAATCCACATAAAGGACCAATGATCAATGGAAATCCATTAAAGTCACGGTGGATAGTCCAATAACTAATTGTGTAGAAAGATGCAGAGCAAGAACCCCTAAAACTATTCCTAAACTAGAGAACGACAAGCAGTAATCAGAACACAAGTTTTGAAAATGATTAACAGGAAACCTCAAGGATACGACCAACGAATCTGTAGATTGAGGCAGAAACAAAAATAAAGGAGCAGCGTACCCTCATACGGTCGGACAGAATTGATGGGGTGATGAGCTTGAACTTAGGTGCCTCGGAGAGAAGCTTGTCATAAGTGGCCTGATCAAACAACACCATGTTGTTCACCTTCTCCTTTTGCTTTCCCTTGCTCCACTTCTGTTGCATTACATATAACACATTCCACAATTTAGTACAAACACCATGACAACCTACCAGCTACAACTTCCACCGAAACACCAGAGAAAAAGCAAACACACAACTTAACCACATAATCACAAAAACAGAAAGAAGCAGAGGTAATGAATACATAACAGCGCAACCACGTTGGCAGACATTAGAATATCGCCACACGCGACTATATAAACATGAAGATACGCTAATTTCCTCATCGAAATCGAACTGAATACTAAGCAGAAAAAACTACGCAACCTGTCAATTCTGCCCACCCAAGCTAATATACACGTAAACGGAAAGGCCATGAACATCCAAATGCATACAGGCACAATAAATTATCTGATAAAGTAAAACAAAGCATATCGAATTTAAAATAACGACCTTCTTCTTCTGTTTGCCACCTCCAGATTTCGCCGGCTTCGACGACGGCGGCGGGGCCTTGTCCTTTTTCGGCGCCTGCAATAACCGAAGAACTAAATCAGCAACTCGATAAAATACAGATGAACAGAGTGTTTCAGAGAGAGTCCGAGAGAGAAACTATAACCATGGTTACTTCGACGGAGATCAAGAATCAGATCAAAGGGCAGAGTTGCTTGCGGAGATTGAAGAAGAGAGAGTTGCCGAACTAGGGTTTTGGTCTTTATAGCAGTTGGGGGGGGGGCAGACTCCAGTCCACACGGATAATACTAGGCCATTTGTAAAGGCCCAACTATTCGAAGTTTAGTTGGGCCCATCAAAATATAGTTACTTATCTAATAGCCCTATCAGTAGCAACCGACCTTAGCTCAGTTGGTAGAGCGGAGGACTGTAGTGTTTGCAGATAATCCTTAGGTCGCTGGTTCGAATCCGGCAGGTCGGATTTCTTTTTTAATTGTTTGAAGAATTTCGATGCCATAATTGTGTTTGTTAGCAGGAAATTCTGTTTCTTAAGTAACACAAAATATGATTTTAACGCCCCAATAGGGATTCCAAAAGAGAGATTGTATAATGTATAAACATTTTTATTAATGTACTAAGCCATTATTTAAGTCGTGATATAATATATAATAGCTCTTTATGGAAGACAAAACTGTTTTATTTTATATGAAAACTTAATAAACTATGTCACTTTGCATTTTTTTTTTCCAATTCTCTACAATTGGTTGTCTCCTATCCATGAATTTATTTAATTAAAATGGTGGTACAAACATAATAATGGAGTAAATGGTGCCCATAGATTTTAAGTTCACGTCAAGAGACGAAGTATCTCCCCAATCCCACACAAAAGGCCAATCATTTGTAATTTCAACATAAAGATATTACTTATTATCCAATAAATTACATAAACCGTAATATAGGACTCGGAGATTAAATAACCATGATAATGAATATTAGCCAATAGATATATAAAAAATATTACCTATTTACACGTAAGAGAAATATAAAAAAACTAAAAAAAAGTATAAGATTAATCATAAACGTACAACTCAAACGCATACAAATTTGATGAAACATGGGGAAATTGTGGGATATTTTTATGATATAATGAAAATAATGGTTTATCAAAAGGTGCGTAAGAATATGTAAATAAATGACGACGATGATCAATAATATCAAATACATTGAAAACACATTATATGCATGCGTATCATATATATGTATGCAATTGATACTGACCAGAAATGGAAAAAAAAAAATCATCCATCTTTAAAAAAAAAAAGAAATTAAAGAAGGGAAGCTTTTGTCCAAAGTGTATCCAATAACATAATTTAGATTGAAATCTGCCCACCTCTTCTTTGGTAAGAAAGGGACAAGACACAAAAGAAAACCAAAGAGAAGTCGTCCAAGCATGAATCCATCGGCCATGTCTTAGCGAAGAAGCAATAGTTTACATATATATCAACAACGAGAATATAAAAGGTAAGCAAGTGAAATAAAATAGATTGAACAAAACAAATCTAAGCTCTCAAAACTGTTAAAATTATATTAAGAATGGTATATAATATACATACATATATATATATATATGTACATATATTAAACAAATGGCTGTAGATGTTGCATGGAGGGTTTTTTTTTCTCTTTCCCACCGTGCCGTTATTATATTGAATTTTTAATTTTTAAAATTATATCTAATTATAATTATAAAAATATATGTAACCGTAAATTATCAAAACCATTATTTAAATATATTATCCATGAATGAGTTTTTTTCTCAATAATCATATTTAAAAATAAATATAATTTTTTCTAATAATAGATTAACCAAATTTTGTTGTTATTCTAAAATATTATATATATATATATATAATTTAATATAACTAATCTAAAAAATTAGATTTTATATTTTTGAGCAGTTCAGAACTTTTTGTTAAAAAAATTCATTATCGTCCTGTAACAGAGAAATATAACTAAGTTAATATGTTTGATTAATAAAAGTTCGTGTCAATTTAATCATGGTGGTCATTTCGAGTTTCAATTACGTACGACTTTATATCTTTGTAAATAAAATGTCTTATCACTCAAAATTCTACATCGAGTAGAATATAATATTAAAGTTATTTTAAAAAAGAATGTCAGAGCTAATAAAAAAATATTCTCTAACTAAAGGAGCGTGCATACTTTACTTTCCATGATTTATAATATATGATATGACTACGAAACTCATATTTTTCTTTTTTGTTGTTATTTTATAATGACGTGTTGCACCGTTATCTCGAAATATAAAAAACTTGTTTCACATAATAAGAATTTTACGTCTAATTTATTTTCTTGGAATAGCTTGCTAATTCTTAGTAACCAAATACTTATACTGTCATATTTAATTAAAATACTCAATTTATCAAAATCTTGTTTCACATAATAAGAATTTATTTACACCACCAAAAGTTGGTAAACCAGTGGTTGAAATGATGATGACAAACTCAAACCTGGATTCGATTATACTGGTGGAGAGGGATGTAATTTATGGACCAAAATGATCCATATACAAATACTGGTTCCGAACCTATGATGGATGTCATCGAGACAAAGGCCCGCAGAACTATCCTGGTTATAAAAAAAAATATTTAAATCTAACTCACTAGTTTTTATTATTATTTAACCAAATACTTATGATGACATATTTACTTAAATATTCGATTTATAAACAAATCTACTCCAGATTATTTTTTTCCCTAAAAAACATTATCACCAAAGAATGGATAAAAACAAACATGTTTATTTTTTTCATCCCAAATACATATTAAGAAGATAAATAAAATATTTTATTTTTCTTTCCCTCTATGTGCAGGAAAGATAACACTTTATAAATACCCACTTAAGCAACCAAAAACCCTCAAGTCAACCAAAAGGAAAAACAAAGAGAGGCGAGCTTGCTTCCAAAAATATCTCCTCCCGTTTCCCAAATTTTCTCACATGAAAATTTCATCCATCAACCAAAATTTTCCACGAATCCTGATCCAAGCTTTTTTTATGTCCATAATATATTGACGAGAAAAAACTCCTAAACCCTCTCTTAATCTATTTTACCCATTTTATTGGTTGTTTGTATTCTGCCATGCAAATGGATTCGTTTAAGCCCGGAAAGACTACAACGAGGAAGACGAAGGCGACTGGTCGGAAATCTACGGTTCAGATCCTCTCGAGCTTGTTTTTCCGGGCAATAGAGGTAACGGTTGTCGTCACTACAGTAGCCAAACTCTTCTCCCAACTCGTTACCACGTTCGAGAACTCTGGTGAACGTGTCAAGGGTTTAGCTTTTATCCTCTCCAACCGTCACTTCGTGTTCTTCGTCGGTAACGTTATAGCCGTCATCACGTTTTTAACCAAATACGGCAAGCTCCCGAATCAAGAATCTGATTTACAAAGCGCAAGCAACGATGCCTTTTATGAGGAGTTTATTAGAGAAAGCAGAAGACGAGAAGAGAAAAACTCATGGGCCGATCAAGTGAAAAACGTAGACAAAAATGGCAGGATCCAAGACGAGGGCACAAAGGAAGACATCGTGGAACAGAACACTACCGGAACCGGACAAAGACCGTCCAAGTCTGAGAAGGTGGGTGGAACTGAGAATAAGGGGAAACATATCACAACTGAGCATCGACAAAAGGAGAGAGCAACGGAAATCGATGGCATAATACAAAGGCGGGACACAGTACTTGAGAGGAGACCAAGACAAGACACCGGAGAGATTAGGGCAAAACAGAAGACGAATTATACGAGAAGCTGGCCGGAGAATACGATAGTTTGTTGTGGGGCCAAGGGAAGGTCAGAGACGGAGAGATATCTTCTGGATACCGTAGACGTGAATGAAGGAATGAGCAACGACGAACTCCGGCACAAGATCGAGTCTTTCATCGCTAGGCAAAGGAGGATTCAAAAGGGCGAATAGTTTTTTTTGTATTGCTTAGAAAAAAAAATTGTATTTGAATATATATTACATACACTGAGTATGCACGTCTACGTATACGTACATATACATGCAGAGCATTTGAAAAACTATTGACGTTCTTCATATGCATCCATGCAGACTGCACGAGTGTAAACATGGGCGTACCCATTTACTTACAAAAGGGGTAACAAGCTCTCATTTTTATGATTAAAAAAAAATTAACTTTTTGTTTAGAAAGTTTTAAATAATATTGTTAAATGCTCCCGTAATCATATATATAAAAGTACAGTTCGTTTAAGCAGACGACGACACGTGTCTCTACAGATTTTTTTTTTAAAAAAAATGTTCTCGATCGTATAACTTTTAGAATAATTAATGTACTTTAAATTTTTTTACTTTTTTCTGTGTATACATTGATTTCCACAATCTTTATCTATATAATAACTAAATTTTTCTCTTCTCTCACAACCCAAAATGGCGAGAATAGACAACCAAATTGAAAGACATTGTCGTGAAAGCCAATGAACCCAAACATACTCACGGCCCCAGGTAAAAGAAATATTCGTACTTATTTGTATCAAACATCTGAAGAAGTTCATCTCAAGCATCGATTGAACGATTTCCTCGAGACCTCCGTCGTGCCAGCCGTGACTGTTTCGGAGGAAGATATCGTAGTCCGACGACACAAGGACCTGAAGAAGCGGAAGCGTGACGAACCAGTGGCAAATGGGTTGCTATTCGTTCGCGAGTTAGGGTTTCTGAAGAGGAAGAAGACGAGTGGTGATGGCGCGGAAGATGTAGAGGGTTTGGAGAAGAAGTTTCTGGAATGGAGGAAGCGTTTGATGGAGAAGATGGATGAGATTGAGCTCTACCTTGAAGGGGTTAAGTAAAAACTTAGTGTTACACTTCCTGTGTCTGAGGATTTTCGAGAGGTTGAAGAAGGGTTGGGAGGAATTCTACGCTTTTGGGAATTCGGGTTCGTTGAATTTTAGGGTTTAGTTTGTGATTTCAGGGTATATGATGTGATTATACATGAAAGAGATTTTTACTTGCATTTTCTTTGCAGGCTGTTCGAGGGATGGGAGGCGAGAACCCGACACGATCATAGTCAGAGGGGTTCCATCGAGATGGTTTGCAGAGCCGAGGGGTTCTTCAAAGCCTTCCATGTTGGTTACACATACAATCTTCTCTACCTTTGGCAAAATAAGGTATAAAATTCAGTATCTCTTGTAGGAACTAAACTTAGAAACATGATAATAAACAGAACATTAATTTCTGATATTTGCTTTTTATATTTTTGCTGGAAAAAAACGTAAGAGAGAAGATGAAGTTTCTCCATGAAAACCTTACTTTATTTATTTGTTTTTCTGATATTTATAGAAATACAATAATCATAACTAAATCCTACGTACATGGAACACGTAGAAGATGGTTGAACAAACCAAAGACTAAGTCTCCTAAAAATTAGAAACCAAAAATCTAAACACAAGATTTATTCAAAGTGCATAACCAAAATATGACCGCAACTAACCAAACTATAATTAACTAAGAAAAACAAAACCCGATTCCGACAAGATTAAACCCAACATCTGTGATGTCAAGTTTGATTTAGTTTTGAATAAGGTTGTCCGAAAGGTTCTTTTGCTTGCTCGATAGTGAAATTGTCCGAAAGGTTCTCAGTTGTACATTCTCATTTGTTGTCTCTCATATAAGTTAATAGTGAATTTATGTGTTCTGTTGCGTTGACGATGATCTAGGCAGTAAGGATGCAGAAGAGGACAACGGGGACATTGTATCGGGTCTTCATTGCAAGATTGTGGTTCAGTTGCAAGGTTTTTTGTGGCCGTTCAATGCAAAAGGTTACGTTCTTTTCGTTAGCCCGATATCATGATCATTTGATATTGCCTTAGATACAAAATATTTAAATAATCTGGGAAGATATTGTAATATGATGTTTTTCTAATGTTTTCACCATGGTAAATTGCTGGTTAAGACAAATCGCTGAAAAAGTTATGATCATTTTTTAGAATTTCTGGTGTTGCATTATCCAAACATAGGTTGCGGGTATATGAGTGTTGATTTCTCGAGATTGTTTTGTTGTTCGTGCAGGAAGGTTCTCGGTTAAAGGCAGATTATAAGGTAATATGGGATAGGGACAATTATTTCAGAAACTCGAGAAACCTGACGGCAGAGAAGTCTGATCAAGGAGACAGTGGATACAGGAGCGAGGCTTTCAGGCGCAAACCCTTCTTCTCCTACCACAATGTGGACGATACACGCAGAAAGAGATTCAGGGTATAGACTATATATCAAACTCTTAATATTTTTCTGATAACAGGGTGTCCTGGGTCGAGTTCAAACTAATCTCGGGTCCGGGAGCAAGTCATGTGATTAGAATATGCAGTCTTCTCCCCAACTTGAAACCCGAAGTCGGGATCAGATTGACGCTTTGCATCCCTTTCATCAGCCGAGCTTATCAAATTAGGTTTTAATCCTTAATTTTATATTATAACACATAAAAATATAAATATAGACGTTATTAATAATCATTTTTGGAAAATAAAAAGATACTACTATCTCAATATTTTAAAAAAACTATTTATTATTTTGATTTAAGATATGAATTATAAAAATATAATATATTTAATTTTAAAACTAATAATAATTTTTTAAAAAATTTTGTTGTCCGCGCGATTTGCGCGGGTTTAAAACCTAGTAAAATTAAATTTACTTTTATTTTTATCCCCCATTACAAATTTGTTTGGGCCCGTTACGTAAATAAGGTAGCAGAGAGAGAGGGGATCTAAGCGTACGGAATGTGACGGAGGAAATGCGATTTTCTAATGAAAATTAAAGAAATATAATCGCCCGCAATTTAAATAAAAAAGGGTCGGTCCATTGGTTTTGAATAGTTTTCAAAGCCTTTAGGCTCCGAGGCCCAAATAACAATCAACACTTGAACCCAATATTAATTAGTGTTATTATTTTTAGATGTGCAGATTAGGTGATGCATAAGCAAAATCTGAGCAGATTATGCATTAAAAAAATGTTGATAAACTCCCTTTAGTTCCTGTATACATCCCTGATACATTTTCCATCCATCGTTTTTTTTAACAGAATACTAAACGAAGATTCAAACTAATTTTAAAACTGTAAATTAATTATGTGATTTGGAATATACAATCTCCAAATTTGAGGTTCAAATCCGGGATAGAACAAACGTTTTATGATTTCATTTTACCGGTTGAACTATCCAAATTAAATTAGATATACTAATTAAATTACAATGTCAAGTTGAGCTCTAAATACAATATTTAAACTATTATTTAACAAAAAAAATGGTTCATTGAAAGGAAACCCCGATTTTTTTAAAAATATTTTCTAAATATTGAAAGTAATGGATGGATTATAAATTTATATATTTGAGCTTGAAGTGTTTGTTTTGTCTTCGTATTCCCTTCTCTCAAATGATCATTCCTTCCGTGTTGGTCTTAAGGCTCCAGGTTGCGTATCCTTCAAGGTTATTATTACCAAACATACGCTATTTTCAGAATTTCTAAACTAACCCCACCAAATATATAAAATCACACTTTTCACTCCTAACTTAGCTTGTCCCAAAGCACCCCCTCTATTAAAACGACGTCATTTCATAAGTGGCTGGTCAATTATTTGTTCCCCTCCCCTTTTCGTCTTCTAACATGACGTGTCACCGTTCGACGCACGTCACTGAATTCCGTTAACCGACGCCGTCAAATAATTATTAATTAGGGCATGGCAGAGACAAACCAAACCGAAAAGCTTGGTCCGATGCTTTACGTTTAGTGTCTTATCGGGCCATTTACTAATAGTGTTTATAACCATATGATGATATTTATCTTCATCTTCCAAATTAAACACAAATCATGTAAAAATAAACAAAAATAAATCGAATTAAAGAGACATGAAAATTAATGGGATTTTAATAGTAATGATTTATAGTGATAATTATTTTTGAAAGATTTAACCCAAAATCAAAACAAATAGAAAATGTGAATTTCTTGATTCTAAATAAATTTAGAATTTAAGACGTTATTGTTATTAATCTACATCACATCTTTGTATAGAATTTTTTTATTAACGGTTATATTTGATTTTTATACTGACAATAACTTTTAAATTTTAGATATAAGGTTCATAATTATTTTATATTATTATTACTCTTATTATTATTATTATTTCTTTTATCTTATAGTTTTGGAATTTATTTACATTTCATCAAACATACAAATATAAACAAAAGGTAAATATGCATGTGGATAAAACCATAAAGAGTTTAGTTGAAATTTGTGTGAAGATCGTGTAATAATTATAGAATAAGTAATCTTCGAATTAAACGAAAAAAATGAAAGAGAATTTAACAACGTAACCAATTTAATTGTTGTTCGGTTTTTGTTTTTCCCATTTGGTATGGTTTCGGCCTGAGCGAATACCGGATCCTGACGGCGTTAAATAAACCGTAAAAAAAAACTAGTCTTCCTCTTTCCC
>NW_010971389.1:3083938-3096994 GCF_000463585.1 Tarenaya hassleriana | reverse complement strand
AGAACAAAGCAAAGTTCGCAGTGTTCATTGCTCTTTCCCTTTCACTCTACAAACCCTCCGCGTTCTCTCTCTCTCTCTACGTTTATATGTGAAACTTTCTCTCTCTCCCTGCCTCCAGCGACGTTTCGGGACTTCCGGAAGCAGGTTCGATGTTTGTGACTCTCCTCGCATCATCTGGATTGTTGATATTTCGTATTTTCTTCCGGATTTTTCCATGTCGATTTTAGGGTTTTTGTTTCTATTTTTGGTAATGTCAATATGACCTGTAGGATTCCCGGCTATAATCTGGGATCTGATGGTTATTCCCGATTCAATTATGTTGGGATTCTTGTAGTGAAGATAGTCATGACAGTTCAGTGACCTAGAGAGCAGCGGACTAATCGATGTCATTCTCTTGTTGTTTTCCGAAAATCTTTATCGATTTTTCCTATTAGCGCGTAATTTCTGTTTCTTTTAACTGTTTGCTTCGTCTTACCATTTCAAAGTTAGCGTAGTTGGTGGCTGTCTGGTAAGTTATTACATTTCTTCTTCGTCGCGTTATAGTAAAGCAAAGAAACTTTTGTTCGTTCTGCTCCTTAGCTATGTATTTTACGTTGAGTGTGGGCATGCATTCGAGTTTGTTCGATTGTCATTGTTTGATTGTTTCGGTTTCCATTCCAGGTTCTATTGGCTGTTCTGTTCCGATCTACCGATGGGAACCCTTGTAATTCTCTAAGGATTTCTGGTAGTAATTCTCTAATTGATGCTAATTCAGTTCCTGGATTCTGATTTGATTTGGGTTTTTGTTGCCAGGGAAGATTTTAGCCAGGAAGGAGTAGCTGCGTGTGGTGCTTTATTGAGCTTCTATGCACCAAGGAAGTTAGACAGATCGTCTTTGGTGGTGCTTAGTAGTTGCGAATTCACTATGGGGTCGGCTTGTTGTGTTGCTGCTAGAGACAAAATGATCGTACCCAATAGATCAGAGGGCGAGAACTTGCAAAGAAACAGTGTCCAGTATTCTCCGACTTGGAGTTTCCGGTGGGATAATAGAGGAAGAGTAGCTGGTGAAGAGACCTCTGTGAGTTGGTTGTCCGATGGGCTTAGTCGGAATTATGGTTCTGATGTCAAATTTGGGTCTGAGTTTGTATCATCAGAAGGCTCCCCCTTAGACAGCTTCAGGGCACAGGCATGGCAGAAATCTCCCCAGTCAGGTAAAAGTCTTTAATGTTGCTAGCACGATGATGCATTTCTTTTTTGGTTAACCGCAAGGCCTGTTCAGGGCCTGTGGGGATCGTAGGCTTTCTTGGAACTTCTGAGAGGTATGTCTTGAGATTGGTAGAATAGGCACTGGGGAGTTAGGACTTTAAGAATAGGAACTTAGCACTTCAACGCACATTTTACTACCCAATCCACTTTGTATTCTGGTTTTGCTGAGCAAAAAGGGTGTTGGTTTTATTTGCTGAAATTGTTTCTCTTGTTTTTTTTTTCCAGCTTTCTTTATTGAACTTTGTTTCACTATCCTTAACAATGTCATTTCCATTGTTGTGTTATTTATACATACGGTAGCAGATTTATCTTTCCGGAGAACTGCTTCTTTGGATGTTGTTTCAGAGCAGGTAAAGCTTGTTCCAGTTTGCACTAAATTTTTCGAACGATTCGAGGCATTAATCTATTATGATTGACCTTTCTTTTGCAGATTGTAGAGACAAATAGGGATTCAATAGAATCTTCAGCACCGTCTCATCCATCTCCCCCAAAATTCTCTCTTTCATTGGCTTCTCAACCATCATCCTTCTCCACATCACCGCTGTCATCCCAGAGCAATTTGCAACCTGCAAGCTCATCCACCCCAAAGTTTGCACACCGGCCTCATCTATCAAAGCAAGTATCAGATGGCCAGATTTGTGGAGTGAAATCTCCAAGCAGATACTCCGAGAGGCGAGGAATTTGTTGGAGCAACAATTCCCGGCGTGGGCCTTCCGACAGTTGGTCCATGCATGCCTTTTCTGAGCTGATGTCGCTTTCCCAGAGAGAGTCTATGTCTTATGATAATGATTCCTTTGGCCTCCGGCGTGATAAAATAGACCGTCATGGCAACCGGACGTCCAATGATCAACAAACTTGTGGTGCTTGCTCTAGACCCTTGACAGAGAAATCCTTGTGGAGCAGCCAAAAGATCATAACTACAAGCGAGTTATCAGTTGTGGCTGTTCTAGCTTGTGGTCATGCCTATCATGCTGAATGTTTAGAGCATATGACACCAGAAATCGACAAATTCGACCCTCCATGTCCAATATGTACCTTGGGCGAGAAGAAAACGCTCAAGCTGTCAGATAAGGCTTTGAGGGCAGAGATGGATTTGAAAGCTAGATACAACAAGAGACTGAGGAATCGCGTTATGGACAGTGACTTTGACCGTGATGATCTCGTAATGTTTGATCACACAATGGGTGGCCCTGGACTGAAAGGGAATAGCCCCAAGCTGATCTCGAGTTCAAGCGTGAAAAGCTATTCCCCGAGGCCCTTCCTGGCACGTCACTTCTCTTTCGGATCCAGAGGGAGCGGGAAAGCCCCGAAAGATAGTCATCCTGGGAGAAAGAAAGGCTTTTTCTGGACCAAATCCAGCAAAACATGAAACTTGTAAGCATCTCTCTCCCTCTCTCAACAAATTTCTCTCATGTGGGTCTGAGTTATGTTTTCATATCCAATCCATGTAGTTTGGAACTCTTACCCTAGAACTGCTTTGAAACCAAACGGTCAAACTCTAACTAAAGCCGGGAATGGCAAAGACAGATGATGTTATAGCTAAACCCAAAGCTAACCAGACCGAGCCCGGGCAGGCTTGTGATATTCCGAAATCTCAGGTCTTATGACTCTGGCCTTAGGTTATACCATCAGAGCACGAATAAAAACCTTGTGATTGTTGTTATTGTTTCAGATTATTATAGGGTGCTGTTCTCTCCTCAAGCCGTAAAACGGTGGCCAAAAGTTGCATAGTGTAACCGATCATCAAACACATCCTCTTGTCGGCTCCTGTCTGTTTAAGCATCTTGGAGATCTTCTCGACAGAGTTTGTCTTCACCAATTTCCTCTGTTCCCCCCCCCCCTTTTTCTTGTTTTCCATATTTCCACACGTGTATAGATTATATAGAAGGTTGGAGAACAACATTAACAGCAACGTAGGGGAGACCGTAAAGCCCTTACAAAGATTATTAAGGCTTGGATGCGTCCAAGGGGACTGGACTGAATTGGTTTTAATTGGAATTTGATGGAAGTGGGTGTATGGTTTTGTATTGAACTCTTTTTATGTACCAACCCGCTTAATTCTTTTCCGCATATATTTAATTTGTTGTCACTTCGCATATATTATGGTTTTTGAATGCTCTATTTCGGCGGTCCAGCTTTGGTACACACATACACAACCTCTAAGAAAGTTCATCTCCCGGAGAAAGCGTAATCTCCTTTTGCTGGATAATTAGATTATCGGTGTATATATGTGTATATCGAACCATACGTGTCTTCCCTAAACGTGCGTGGCAAATTCTTGAATCTCCAATCATGCCACGTGTAACTAACCATGCAGGAGAGAACACACTGGATTTCCATCTTTATGCGTGCGGCGTTAAATAGCGGTGGTGCTACTAAAACTTATCTCCCATAAATCGACGAAACCCATCGGGAAAATCACGGACTTAATAATGGCGGATCTGAGAGACGAACACGGGAATCCGATAAGGCTGACGGACGAACACGGGAACCCGGTTCAGCTGACGGACGAGTTCGGAAACCCCATGCACCTAACCGGCGTGGCCACCTCCACCGCTCCCCACAAGGACGTCCCCTCGGTCGAAGCCCCGCCCCCGGCTCCCGTCGTTGAGCCGCAGCCGCATGTCGGTGAGGGCGGCGGTGCCGTGGAACAGCTTCCTCGGTCGCCTAGTTCATCCAGCTCTAGCTCGGTGAGATTCTCCGACTATCTTTGTATATGTGCACATAGTTAGTTATACACGTCTATAGATGTTCTGGTACAGGTATTTATACGCATGTATACTGCATCCAGTTTACTCCGGATTGGTTTGGTTTATGTGGTGTACACATTTGTACATGGTAAAGTGTAATCTCTCTCGTGTGTATATGTTTCCAAAAACTGATTTTTGCATGGACATGCATATACAGTCGTCATCGGAGGATGATGGACAAGGAGGGAGGAGAAAGAAGAAGGGTTTGAAGGAGAAAATAAAGGAGAAAATAGGCGGCAGCAAGCATAAGGAGCACAGGGAAGGACACGTGGAAGTTCCAAGTGCCACCACCGGCGTGTCCGGCCACGAGAAGAAGGGACTGTTGGAGAAGATCAAGGAAAAACTCCCTGGCCACCACAACGACAACGTGAAATGAACACATTTTAGTGCGTCTTCTCAGTCGATCTCTTTGTTTGTTTGTTTTTTTTTTCCTGTGGAGAATAAAATTGTGCGTCCATGTTTGGGTCGATGTTGTTTATCAGTGAAGTTTGGGGTTGTTTTTTCAATTTCCTACAAATCTTTGCTCCTTTGTATAAATATGGGATTCTGGATTGGCCTGTGGATTTGTTTCCTTTGATGAATTTTCAGTTATGCAATCATGCACTTCCGTTCGGTGATGGGTGTGTGGGTGGATTGCGAGACAGTCCTAGCTAGTCTAGTGTTCTTCACTTCCCTTCAAATGGGGAACAAGAATCGAATGAGGTTATTTTGGCTTATTATGTCGGAATTGCCAATTAACCCATTTTAGCAAATTGCTAAAAATAAAACCACCGGATTTGTAATCAATTTCTTTCCTCAAATTAAGTTTAACGGAACCTAACATAACAAGGCAAAAAAACAACAAAAAGGAATCGCCCATTCATGACCCTTCTGTTTTCTCCCTCTTTTCTTCAACCACAAGAAATCCAACCAACTCGCCATTTCTTTGTCTCTCTTTCTCTCTCCCCTCCACCCAAGGAGGGATGGAGACAGGAAAAAAACCGAACATACCCACGACGAAATTCCTCCTTGATTCTTCCATGTGGCCTTTCATGGCTATTCTCCTGACTTTCCTCCTCCTCTTCTCGGAGGCCATCGTCTCTACGGTTGCAGCCGGTGGCCCTCTCCAGGCCTTGTTCAAGCCGATCGACGAAATTCTCATCGATTGTGGGTCGAAGTCATCGGCCAAAACCCCTGACGGGAGAGTCTTCAAGAGTGACCCGGAAACGGCTCAATACATTGAAGCCAAGGACGATGTTCAGGTCTCGACTCCTCCTTCAGACAGCATTTCGTCTCCTGTCTACCTAACCGCGAGGATCTTTCAAGAAGAAGCCACTTACAAGTTCCATCTGATCCAAAACGGTTGGCATTGGGTTCGCCTCCATTTCTTTGCCTTCCCTAACGACAAGTTCGATCTCCAACAAGCAACTTTCTCTGTCTTGACGGAGAAATATGTGTTGCTTCATAACTTCAAATTCAGTAACAACAACAATAGCCAACCCGTTCTTCACGAGTACCTCCTCAACATTACAGATTCTCAATTCTCCCTTAGGTTCAATCCTATGAAGAATTCCGCCGCTTTCATCAACGCTATCGAAGTTGTCTCGGCCCCGGATGAACTGATTCCCGATTCGGGCACTGCCCTTTTCCCGGTTAACGATTTCTCGGGCCTATCCGGTTATGCCTACCAGTCTGTTTACAGGATTAACGTTGGTGGTCCCTTGATCACGCCTCAGAACGATACGCTAGGAAGAACATGGAAAACCGATAAGGAATACTTGCAAGATCCAAATCTGGCCAATGATGTGAAAACGACCACCTCGGCCATCAAGTACCCTGAGGGAGTAACCCCTCTTATTGCGCCGCAGACTGTTTACGCAACAGCTGCAGAGATGGCTGATGCTCACACCATTAACCCTAACTTCAACGTCACCTGGAACTTCCCTTCCAACCCTTCATTTAACTACTTTGTCCGGCTTCATTTCTGCGATATCGTCAGCAAGTCGATGAATGATCTGTACTTCAATGTCTACATCAATGGCAAGACGGCCATTTCTGGTCTAGACTTGTCCTCTCTCACTGGCGGTCTAGCAACACCTTACTTCAAAGACATTGTCGTGAACTCGACTCTGATGGGTCCCCAGCTCCAGGTCCAAATCGGTCCCATGGGAGAGGATACAGGGACCAAGAACGCGGTCTTGAACGGGGTTGAGGTCCTGAAAATGAGCAATTCTGTGAACAGCCTTGACGGTGAGTTCGGAGTGGATGGTAGGACAGTGGGCATGGGGAAGCACGGCATGGTCGCGACTGCAGGGTTTGTAATGATGTTCGGAGCTTTCATAGGGCTCGGAGCTATGGTGTACAGATGGAAGAAGAGACCACAGGATTGGCAGAAGAGGAACAGCTTCTCTTCTTGGCTCCTACCCATCCATGCCGGTGACAGCACATTCATGACAAGCAAGGCCGGTTCTCAAAAATCCAACTTCTACAACTCCACGCTCGGCCTTGGCCGTTATTTCTCCCTCGCTGAGCTTCAGGAAGCAACCAAGAACTTTGATGCATCCCAAATCATAGGTGTCGGCGGATTCGGGAATGTATATATTGGAACCATTGATGATGGAACAAAGGTTGCCGTGAAACGAGGTAACCCACAATCGGAACAAGGTATTAACGAGTTTCAAACAGAGATTCAGATGCTGTCCAAGCTCAGACACAGACACTTAGTGTCCTTGATCGGGTACTGTGACGAGAACTCGGAAATGATCCTCGTCTACGAATATATGTCCAATGGTCCATTCAGAGACCATATTTATGGAAAGAACCTACCTCCTCTGTCTTGGAAACAACGGCTTGAAATCTGTATCGGAGCAGCGCGTGGACTTCACTACCTGCACACAGGGACGGCTCAGGGGATCATCCACCGTGACGTGAAGACCACCAATATCCTCCTCGATGATGCATTTGTGGCCAAAGTTGCGGACTTTGGTTTATCCAAAGATGTGGGCTTTGGACAAAACCACGTGAGCACGGCCGTGAAGGGAAGTTTCGGGTATCTGGACCCAGAATACTTCAGGAGACAGCAACTCACTGATAAATCAGACGTATATTCCTTCGGTGTTGTTCTTCTGGAGGCTCTTTGTGCGAGACCAGCCATTAACCCACAGTTGCCGAGGGAACAAGTCAACCTGGCCGAGTGGGCGATGCAGTGGAAACGAAAAGGGATGCTCGAGAAGGTCATCGACCCGAATCTGGCAGGCACGGTAAACCCCGAGTCGATGAAGAAGTTCGCCGAGGCGGCAGAGAAGTGTTTGGCTGACTATGGTGTCGACAGGCCTTCAATGGGAGACGTGCTTTGGAACTTGGAATACGCTCTGCAGCTTCAGGAAGCGTTCTCGCAGGGCAAAGCCGAGGAGAACGAGAATGCTAAGCCCGTGGGAGAAAGCCCTGGCTCTGGCCATGGCCCTGAGCCAGCGGCTCCACTATCTCCGGTGGTGGCTCCGACCACTCCCTCTTCGGCCAATGACCGTAGTTCGGTTTCTCAGCCGGAAGAGAACCGTGGGCCGGGCGAGGTTCAGGCCGTGGACGAACACTCTGGAACCGCCATGTTTACTCAGTTTGCCAACCTGAACGGAAGATAAACACAAAGAAAAGCTGGAAATAAGTTCTTGAAATGCATCCAAATGAATTTGAACGGAGAGAGATTAGAGTAAGAGTTTCAAGGTGTTGTTGCTCTTTGTATTTGTTTTTTTTGTTTTGTCATGGTCTGTATATCAGTGTGATGTCTGACTGTGTCTTGTCGTGTAATTTTTGTGGGTGGATATATGTGTATACTAACTAAAGCTGATGTATCTATCTACGCATCCTCTCTCTCCTGTGGTTTCCGTAGGTTACAACAACACGTTGAAATTGTATGTGAATCTTCATGTACTTTCAGGAGGGGAAAAAAACGTTAGTTTTGCCCAAAGATTTCAACTTTCAGACTCAATAAGCTAAAGCAAGAAGTTCAAGAGATCAAAATACGATAGGATGTTGAGTTATCTGAACTAATAATATGTCGGAAAGAGAATGGCATTGCAATGCTTGTTTGAAAACATCTTCAAAGCAAACATCACAGAATATCACTCAAAATTCTTGAGCTATAGGATCTCTGTCTCCTCTTCCTCTTCTCATGGCATTACTTGGTGAAAGTTATGATATTCATGTGCTCATTGTGAAATATAGAAAAAGGGGTGTGTGCATATATATGTATGTCTGCCTGTGTGTGTGTCTGTGTACACACACCACAATACACTTGTAAACGCCAGAGCAAAACCCATGTATATGCATAATGGATATGTTATGATCCTAAATTCACCACCACAAAATTTACAAACTTGGGGTTCCTAAGGTGCAATACCAAGTGGTCGGACCAGAGATCTTAGAGGCTTATAGCCAAAAGATTTGGGTTTGCAGATTCTGCGGGTTTCCTCTTTCTGCAGAACAAAAGAGGACCAAAAACAAGAATAGAAAAACCTTAAATTAGCCACTGGTTGGAGATGTCCAGATTCACCATCTCCATCACTAGGACCTGAAATTTATGTACCATCTCTTTTCTTATCTCTCCTTCTTGTATAAAAAGCTTCATTCTTTCCCCCTGAATCTGAAAACCCACGATTGAAACACAAAACAAAAAAAAACACCCAAGGATTCCAATCTGTCCAAAAGATGGAGAACAGAAATGGGTTGATGGCATTTGACATGGGGGAGCTAAGGAACAACCTCCCCAAGAAGTAAACAAACTTGAAACCCTTGCATATATATGTGTGTATATTATATATATTGTAATGAGTCGAGTTGTTGTCTGATATACTTACATTTGGTTTGGCCGGATGAGTGACAGGAGAGGATTGTCAAGGTACTACTCAGGAAAAGCAAGATCATTCGCTTGCATTTCAGATGTGAAATGCCTGGAAGATCTCAAGAAACAAAGCCAACCACTTCCACTTGATGCCCACAAGAAGAGGAAGAAGCAATTAGCCATTGATCCTCTCAACAACAACACCAACACCAACACCAACAATATGAACTTCCAAAATTACCATTGCAGAAGAGTCTCCAGTACCACCCACTGTGCCTCCCCTTGCATTGGTGCATAATGGTTCCTTACTTGTTGCCTTCACCAAAACAAAGCCTTTCTGGTATAATATTTTATCATTTTAAACCAAAAAGAAAAAAAGAAAATGAATTTGATCAGTTTTTCAATTGAGCAAGTGTCCATTTAATCCTGTTTTCGTGTTTTTGCACCTTTTTTAAATATACTTAGATCCAATTTTATAATTTTAAAGTTCATTTACTTAATATTTTTAATTTTATAATTTAGAAACCACTGTCAAGTTTTACCACAAAGAAAAGAGGTGGAAAACGTAGGGGAAACGGGTGCAATTTTGTAGTCGACTCTTTCTCTCTCTTTTATTTTTTCAGATTTGATAGAAGTGTCCTACTCTGTATTTTTATTTTTATTTTTGCTTCTTTTTCTTTCTGGAAATTTCAAATTTGTGTACATATTTGTTCCATGAATTGCTCAAAACAATCAATAATACCTTTTATATGTTTTCTTTTGGGTCTCAACTGCAAAAGCGGGAACCACGTCTGGGTCACGGTTTCCTCTGAGAGTTTTCTTTTCTTACCAGCGGCAATGTCGGGTCGTGTGGAAAATCTCCGACCACTCCGTACGGAACCATTTCCGCGTCAAATTCTTCCCTGTGAAATTGTAGAATCATCTACCAAAGGGTCCTTAAAACGAAGAATAAGAAGGTAGAAACCTGTGATTGACATCGATCTTGCAAGAAAGCTCCTTGCTGAAGATCTCCCACAGTGAGAATGTTCCCACTGATAATGGGAGAAGGATGTTCTGATGAAAACAAAGTGCGTGAATTGTGAAATCCAAGGGCATGTCAAAAACGGATGAAAGAGATATGAAACAAACCTTCCCGAGATTGGCATTACAATACAATTTGCCTACACGGCTTCATCAAGATCATCACCAAGGGATGGCCCATGCACAAATCAATGGTAGGTTCATTCCAGGTTTGGCTTTGACGAGTTTCCCAACCAGATCCCTTAATTTTGACTTCTGGGTATTGATCTCAAGTGTCAATATTACAAGAAATTGTATCCAAATTACAGAGGGAAACAAGAACGGTAAACCAAACAACCTATACCTTGGAACAGAAGACAGATTAGGTTCAAATGGTTGACAAACCGAGCAGAAGACGAAGCAACGTGAAATAGAAGGGCAAAAGATTCTGTGGGCTACAATTTATAATTGATCGGAAACAACCCAAGTAGAGAGAGAGACTTAAATGTCTAAATATATACGCAATTAAATTCAGAGAGAAGGAAAGGGATTAAATTTTGGGTTTAGGGTTTATGGGTGAAGAAGACAAACCCTGGCTCTTCTGAAACTTCTGCTGGGCTCTGATTTGATCTCAATCTGCTTCGGATTCCCAAGCAAACGGCTCCAAGGAAGCTGGTCGAGTTCCACACACTGAATCTCTCGAACGAAACCATCGAAGGTATTCCTTTCTCACCTTACTTTCCCGAGAAAATCCTATAAAATTTTTCCCCCAGTTCCGCGATGGAAAAAACTCAAGCGGCAACCAAACTTTTATAATTTTTTTCTGGATTTTACCAACATAGACTCGAAAAGTCCAAAACTTGCATTCAGAGATTGGGCTCAGCATTTAATTGGGCTGTATTGGGCTTTTAAGTCTAGCCTACTTAAAGCCCATATGCATCATTTGACCGTGGATACTGAAAGTTAAAATCCATTGCATTTTGTAAGCTCAAACACTATTAATTACTCCATTATTATATTATATGTGTGTGTATATATATAGTGGCGGATCCAAAACTATTTTTCATATGGGGCAATAATAATATATGTATAATATGAATAAGCATAATTTCGTTGGGGACATTTATCAATATCCTTTTATAATTTTATAAAACTTATAAAGAAATTAACATTTTTTTATTAATTATATGGGGGCACGTGTCCCATTCCCCCACTATATATAGGAGGCTATGTACACATTTGAAGGACCGATGAATTTGAAACATTGATTACCTCATGTCTCATGATGTAATGGGTGATGCTTTTCTGATAATTGAAATACTTGGAATTTCATTCATTCATAACGTTTATTTAATTATGGAGTGTGTGTGTTTTTTGTTGGACAAAGTTTAAAATAACGTGTAAATAAGATTTCTTTTTGTTTAAGATTCAAACTACACGTTATCTCATTAATCATAGTATATTTTATCATGGACTCTCAAGGGGTCTGTTCCGCGGCTATCCTTCATGCTACGACAGAACAAGTTTTCCACTAAAGACAGGATCGCTCGATGGAACCCGAACATCGACGTCAACTGCTGCCTATGTGGAGAGAATAAACACTTATTTTTTGAACGCGCCTACAGTTCGAGGTTATGACCTACCTTTGCCCGTTGTTGCTGGTCGTCCCCTCCCTTAGATTTATACTCTTGTATTACTTGGTTGCATCTGCCACGTAATGACAACACCAGGAGTAGACGGACTATAGTGAAGCTGATTATTCATGTTGCTGTCCATATGCTATGGCAAGAACGCAACAACCGAGGGTTCCGGATCGAGAGTCAAAACAGGTGAAAACTTTGTGCGGCGATCTAGGCCGCTACATCCGATAAGTGCTTCTGGCAAGGAGAATCGACGACTCATCTGATAGATGTTCTTTACTGCAGAATTGGTATTTTTTGACTTCAAACCGCATGTACATAATCCTCTGTAGTCGCTGCTAGCCTCACATTTTGCCCTTTTGAGTATGAGAATTCTTTGAGTTTTGTATAGAGTCCACATCGGATGTAACAGACAATCTTGATTTTGATACATAATACAAATAACATTGAAAATTTTTTTTTTTAAAAAAACCCACCATATTTATTTGTCAACTAGGTTTAGTATCCATCTATTTTTTTTCTAGTCGTGATAAATATTTTAATATAAATTATTCAATATTCTTTCTTTTGATCCCCAAAGGCAAAAAATTAAAACAAAATCGAACTCATGGATTATATTTATATTAAGGCATATAGAATCTGAGTTTGCAAGGCTTGCTGGGGGAACAATCGTAGTGGGTTGCCAATGCCATTAGAGGGCATGATTCTAAGGTTTGTAACCCTAAAATCAACTGAATCAATTGATACACCATGCAAAATCTTGGTCAGTCTTTTTATGCCAAAATCCCATTAATTAATATATATTAATTATCAAGTTGATGGAAGGCATTATAGGCTATCAGTAGCTTATGCTTTATATACACATAGGGTGTGATTCCCATGAAATGAACCCCCTTTTGTTTTTTAGTTTTAAACTAATCTTCTGGTTATATTATAATTAATTAATGATGGTTAGTAGGAGAATAGTTTGAAAAAACTGAATGCGATATTCATATCATACAATCTTTACAATCATTGTTAAAGGAACTATAATGTAAAAAGAGACGGCAGGGTGTGTTTCCCACATTATGCAACACATGTAAAATAAAACCCTAAGCAAGATCATCGTATATATAGAAAAAATCTATGTGTATATAATTAATTAACGAAATCTTTTTTAGCCTTTTTATGCACGAAAAGGAGGGAATAAAAGAAAAAGAGAAGAGAGCATGCCTAAATGTTCTTATCACCAGAGAATGAAGTGAACCGATCCATCTTTCCATATATATGCACATTAAAACCTTAAATTATAATAAGTAACTAACGTAATCAAATGTTTATTGCTATATATATAGATGGTTGCACATGTGGTCGTGCATATGTATTATGCTAAGATATTAATATATATACTTCCTTACCAAAAAATATATATATATACTAAATAAAAAAATTCAGAGTGGCCACACATACACACACGCATGCCTAAATTTATATATTTGCATCTATAATAGAGTAACTTGATGATCATACTCATGAATGAAGCTATAGCAACAACTGTGGAAGAAATCAAATCAACTGAAAACACAATCATATATATATATATATATATATATATATATATATATAT
>NW_010971389.1:3055873-3079509 GCF_000463585.1 Tarenaya hassleriana | reverse complement strand
TATATATATATATATATATATATATGAGCAATAGTATAACATAAAGATGAACCAAATGAATTCATTTCAACTAATATTAGCACAAGTGCTTTCCAGACGATTCATTAACCAATGACATGCATGGAGTAACAAAACAATCATGACAATATATATTAACTTTGAATAATTTCGACTATATATACAGCGGCGGATCTATATATTGAATAATATGGGGGGATTTGCCCCCCTTCAATTAATTGGCATTGAAGTTATTAATAAACAAAAGAAGAAAGTGATCATCACCAGAAGATGGTATCAAACATAATTAATTAATTAATTAATTAGTAATGGAGAAGGACAAGGGTAAAACGTTAAACTCCTCAACCCCCACCTGTGAACGAACATATTTCCTTCTATATTTATATAATCGCGGACAAAGTTCATATAATTCAAGCCTCGGATTTCCAAATCAATAAAATAATATATATATATATATATATATATAACATTTTATAAATCAATTAATTTATTGAATCTTTACCTCCACCTTCTTATACAAAGAAAACGACATTTGTGCACCGAATCTTCTGTCCTTTTTTTTTTTTCATCGAGTTGCTACATAACATGATGTACGTACTAAAATATTAGAAAAAAAAATATAAAACCATTGATTACCGATCGAAGTACCATTTACGAATATAATCACTATTCACCTTGTTTGGATTGAATTCTCACAAGACATTTAGGTTAATTCTGTAGATTCGATTTCTATTACAAGCAAATGATGACAAGATTTTTGCATATATATATATATTATTGGGTATGCATAAATACCACAATTTTTTGTATTTTAAGCAATTATTTAAAATTACTGAAGCGAAGCTCTATGTGTGTGACTACTAAATCAATACACAAAGCAATTACGAAGGTTAACTCAGAATTCAGACCAAATTCCAAACCCAGAAAGGATTTTCATTTATTTCCAAGTAGATGATATATAATTTTATTCTCGATCTTTTTTTTAAATCTATTTTTTTTAGTTTCTTTAAGGCTTTTGACGAGGAGGAGAAAATTCCGTACCGGACATGAAAGCGGTGAAGGGGCTAGTAGTGGTCATTAGCGGACATGAAGAACTTGACGGAAGAAGAAATTCCTGGCGCTGATGATGATGATGATGATGATGATGACGAGGATGAACAGTACTGATGATTCTCTGTTCATCTTCTGGGCCTTGATCATACAGAATTCCTTTGAAAACGTGTCCTCCGATGCTCACCGTCGTCTGATAAGCGTACTGATCTTTGCCATCGTCCACTGATGAGCTCACTCTCACACACCGGAAAACCGCCGTGGAATTCAACTCCGCCGGAAAATGGGTCGGCGTGATGATCCCTAACCCTAATAATTAAGAAATTTAACAGGAGAGAGCAATTCAGCACGGTTCTAACGGAATAAGAATTTGTTTATGTTTACAAATATGATTAACTTATTACACCATCAAGATCTTTATACACCATCGATCTAATTATAACGTGTTAAAAAGAGAGAGCAGTATAGTTAACAATGGTACGAAATTCAAGAATCACAACTAAATCATACATAAAACAAGTCCGGAAATATATCCATTTTAAAACAAGAGGGCATCCACATTACGACGCTATATATTATACCGCCATAATAACATTCACAAAGCCCGGAAGAAGTCTTCGGGTACAGATCAAGAACCGACACTGAGTGACGTCTTACCGCTCGGGCACAACTAGATACAGTCCCAAAGGACAAATTTTGAAAGAAACCCAGATGAGAAGTCCCAAACCCAAGATGCTATATGGTGTTATATAGATCCATATATGCGTGTGTGCGTGTGTGTGTAGAGAGAGACATACACATATAGACATGCGCTAGAACAGTTGAGAAAAGGTAAAGTAGCCTAAATGTCGTCGGGAAAAAAAATTTTAGAAAAAAAAAAAAAAAAAAAAGAAAGAAGAAGAAGAAGAAGAAGAAGGGTAGGACCTTCTCTGAGGCGTTTAGGGTTAGTAGAGTAGTGGTGATGAACAGGACGCTGGAGGGGTTGTTGCGTTTGCGTTTGCGTTTGCGATTGCGTTTGGGGTTGTAGTCTTTGTCGTCTTCTATAGGCAGGAACCCAGGTGCTCTTGATGTGGCAGCTAGCTCCTGCTGCCGTACAGGATCATCTCTAACTGTCGACCTTTCTTCGCCTGGTTCCCACAGTCCTCACATCTTCTCCCCATCATTGATTCTGATCTCATCATCCTATACACCATTTCATCACCTCATCTTTACATATATATATATATATATATGTCTATGTTTGTGTTTTCGTATATATGTATATATCGTGTGTATGTATAGACAGATTAGTAGAGGCCAACCAGCTTTCTTTCTCTCCTGTGATCTCTCTTTTTGTTTTGGAAGAGGAGAAAGAGAAGGGTTCTTTAGCCTTCTGTTGCCCCATCTTTTCCCTTAGTAAACATGTTTCATTTTTCTTTTTTCTTTTTTAAATATGCGAGTAAATAAATAGGGCAACCATGGTTTTATGATCAGTTACATGTTTCGAATATATATATATATGTCTGAAAAATCTCTAATGTAGATATTTACGAAGTTGGAATAATATACATTAAAAAAGTTCCTAATTGATTTGAATTTTTGGAAACTTTCCAAATCACTTACTCTTTTAATCGAATTTAAATTTAAATTATTCTACTTTTCACTTCTTTACAAAAGAATTAAATATCTCAAGGGCATGGAATTCTGTATATATCCAAAGCACCCCAAAAAAAAACATTAGAATGTGTGTAACAAAATTTCTGCATTTATTATCCCAGCAATCCAATCCGATCCAATTTATGGGCATATTAATTGTTGTTTGCACTGTTTCGGGAAAAAAGTTCGTGGGACAGTTTAACCACAGGAAATGTCACACAGCATGGGAATACTACACTGTATACATATATTTTTGTATACACCTTTTTCTGATAATGACGGGATTTCAATGTGATATATATATATATAGGCATAAAGGGTATTCTTATGTTTGCATTTTTTTTATTCTTCTTCTTCTTATTTGTTTTATTAAATAGAATTGGAATGGATTCTTTGTACTGGTGTCGGCCGGAATTCAATTACCAACGGAAAGCAAAGCATTCACCAGATATAGTATCATTTCGTATGGTTGGATGTTTTATCATATTTAAGTCAGCTCCTTTTTTGTTTTGGAAAATACCTTTCACGAGAAATATGTAAAAATATTGTAACCAGACAATAAATAAAGGATACCAAAAACCAACGTTAAAAAATGAGAAAGAAAATAAATATATTTCTGCGAAAAGGAAAAGGAAAACAAATATATTTGTGCTAAAAGTTATTTATATTTCCGAGGGTGAAAAAAAGGGGTTTATGTCGTGAATGAGTAAATAAGCTGGTTGGACACAATTGAGGGGAAAACTATTTACACACAGTACAAAGACGGGTTTTCCTGGAAACCCGGAGGAGACTGTCACTTCGTCTCGTTCCTCGGTCTCGGTCTCTCGCTCTCTCTATACACACACATACATATACATATATACAGATAAACCGAAGCTAAGCACTGCGTGTCGTTTCCCTTCAAACCGCACAAACCACATGCCCTTTTTTTTTAATCTTTTTGCGGATGAAGATCAGCACGGAGTTTTCTGTCACAAAGGTGAAAGGGGGGGGGGGGGCGGGCGCGAAAAGCAAACGGGAAACAGAAACAAACGGCACGGCGCTCGTTTCCCGGACGTCAAAACAGCACGCAAGTCTTCCACGAATATTTTATTTACCCTAATAATGTAGCGATCAAAGACGTGTGGCATGTGTCCAAGTTGCTTCCAAATAATTTGGCCATCTCATCAATAAGACAAAGAAACATAGAAACAAAGAACGAAAGCCCCCCAAAAAAAAGGAAGCAAAAAACAATGAAAGAAAACTTGGGTAATACATAAAAAGGCAGAAATATAATGCAAAAAAAAAAAAAAAAAAAAAAACTAGAAACGAAGAGGAATCGCCACAAAGCCAAAAATTAATTCTCATAAGTGCTTAATACATCAGAAAGCAGAGAAACAACTAATAGATATTATAATAACCTGCAACGAACGAAGCCCATTGATGATGAACCTGATTCACAGTAAGACATCACAAACACAAACCAGTTTGCTATTTCAACATACGAAAATGAAATAAAAATAAAACTCTCTTTCGGTAAAAGCGTATCTTACTTGCCTTGTGTCTGCGTCGTAGAAAGGCATTTGTAATGAATGATCACCGGACTTGAGAAGGAGAGCATAGCAATCCTGAAGCGTCTGCCCCAATGACAGCGAGATCGCAGACAGAACAGAGCTTACCTTCCTCACTTGGCACAAACCGAGCCGTGCAGTAACGACACAACACGTCCTTCTGACCCCGATAGATCGGGACATAGGTGGCCCCACATGTCACAAACGGGTTTCTGAAATCGTAGTTCAGCTTGGCTGCGTCAGTCATGTTGCGTTCGGCGGCCTGCACGACTTGCCTCGCCATCTTGGCCTGGCTCTCCACTGTCGGGTTTGTTTCTAGTAACCTCCTGGCGAAGTTAGAAGCCGTGGCAAGGTTCTTTGCCTTGTAGCAGACGCTCATTGCGCTGAGAAGGGCGAGCCTTAGGTGAGGCGTTTGCAGATTGCAGTGGGTGAAATAAGCAGCTAGCTCCTGCTGCCGTACAGGATCATCTCTCATTTCCCTCCTCTTGAGCTCCATTTGCAAACCGAGGACGTATTCTTTAACGATAATGATCAGCTCCTTGACTTCGTCGACTTCTCTCCTTGACTCCACTACCACGAGGGGGATGGTGTGGAGGATGGAGAGGAAAAGACGAAGAGCCTCTGTGAATTTTCCGGCAGTCGTGGCTTTGTAACCGGCCTTGAGCTTCTCTTCCAGCTGAGAGAAATTGTAAGCAAGGGCTGGCGGCCCACGGATGCTGGGACTGGCAGATTCGTTCCATCCACGTTCGATGGCGAGGGATACCACAGGAGATGAAGAAAACGCACGCAGATAGCTGTAGCTGCCCGCAAACAGATCAAGGAACATGGATTTCAACGGCGTAAAATTCTTTATGCCGAGCTGTCTGTTCAGCAATCGCATAGCGGTATCGAAGCTCCCAGCTGCTGCGTGTTCAGCAGCAAGTGATGATTTCTGGGTCCAGATTTGACTTACGGGCATGCCCGGAGTCGGTGCCACAAAGACTGCAGAACGTGAATTGGCAGACACCTTCGGTGTTTCGAGCTCTGGCGGGAGTTCCAGGTCTTCGAGTTCCCATCCACCTTCCTCGTCGTTTTCTTCACCCACTTCTCCATCCTCCATAATTTCTTCTGCGTCCCCATTCTGTATTCCGTCAATATCAACCACGTCAAGCTCCTCGCCCCAATCACCTTCGCCGTCATCCTCTTCATCAACTGCCCCTCTGACACCGCTCTCAAGCCCTCCTTCAAATATTCCTTTCATAACTCTCAGAAGGGGCCAATCACCACCACCCATGACGGGAGGCGGTGGCATTAGAAGCGATGGAGTTTTACCTTCGGGCAGAGTGGGAATGTTGTCTCCTAACTCAGCCGCCAGACGCTCAGCAATGTCATGTAAACCGTGAACCGAAGCTGTGATATAAGCAAGAGGCAAATGCCCAGCACCTTCCAGGATCTTAACACGCTCTCTCACATCCCCAAGGTAGAGGGCATCGTGAAATTGACCCATCACGTCATTCTTAACTTCAGCAATCTTCATCATCTTGGACAGCTTTTCCATATTGCCAGTGATGAGATAGAGGAAAGATAGCCTCTCAAAGTTCTTTGTCCGCTGGTAGGCAAACTCCACAATTTTAGCATTACCTTGTCGGAGAGCCTCCACCCCAAGTCTGTACCAGAGATCTTTCTCGTCGATCTCTTTAGCTGCTTCAACAGCAATACCGATGTTACCACTTTCCAAAGCCAGGTTGAACCGAGTCCTTTCATCTTTCACAAAATGGAGGGCAACTTCTGGGAATCCTTTCTGTTGCAGGTAAGCAATCATAGCCTGCCCACACAATTGGGAATTCCTAATCATGCTCATGACATGATCATACCTCTTCCTCAACAGTGAAAGCTTGAAAATGTATTCTGTTGCATCGATGGCAATAACCCTGTTTTTCCCATCCCGGTCCAAACAGAAGACATTATTACCAGAAACCTTTGTGATATAGATAGGGATATTGAGAGTTTGGATTATTCCACTATCTCCATTCGGGAGACAATATTTCATATGGTTCAAAGTTGTGTATATGAAAACACCGTTGTCATCCCAAGCTCCACTCTTCACACGTATTGTCTCATGAAGGGTGCATTGGTGGACAAGCTTCTTGCTGGCAATGATGATAGTATGCTTGCTGAGTAAAGCGACAGTCTCCAGGTCATTAGACCAAACAATGTATCTGACAAAAGGGGTCTGAAGGTCACCAAGAACCAGCCTTTGCTGAAGGTCAAATATAACCACTCTATCCTCAGATCTGCAAAGCAAATTTCCTGTTCCAGCATAAAAAATAGCATCGGTAGGAATTGGCAGGGAACTATTTTTAACCACCTCGTTCTTGAGATTCTTGACCTGCACTTGGTTGGTGCTTTTCTCCAGCACAGCAAACCGATTTCGAGCTATAAATACCGCAGAGCCTCCAGAGCCCCTCTTTGCCTCTTGCACAGAGTCACTCCTACCAACACTATCTTTTGGAATGATGTACAACTCATAAGAACCACCATCAACATCTGAGCAGATCAGAACGGCATTTTCTGTGGGGCTGTAAGATAAAGTCCTTGGACTTTGGTTCAGGCTTGGGGTACCAGGACGTCGTATAGGGATGACTTGCGAGTCTCTTTGAGTCGAGAACTCGTAGTAACGCAAAAATCTATCCTTGGCATAGAACAAGGAATCACCACTAACAGAAAATGCGGGGCGTTCTCTCTCAAGTTTAAAGACAATCATTCCGCTGTCATGTCCTGCTGCCAGTAGATTCATCTCAGGGTGAACCGCAAGAATCCAGAACCTGTCGTGTTCACGGCGGAAAGTTTGGAGTCCAGTTCGCTTGGTACCATCCCAGACACGGATGCTTTTATCTTCAGAGTTAGATACAATAATGTCCTGCTTGGCATGGAACATAACGCATGACACATTATTCATATGGCCTCGGAGTGTGTCCACTTCCCAGGCCTTAGTTTCTGCAATGACATTGAAAAGTTCACATTACTACGACGGCTCAGGAAAGATTCCCCCTCCAGTTTATCATACATGATTGAAGGAATTAACTTAACGGAAAAGTAAGCAAAAAATAAAAGGAAGACCACGTTTTTCACGTATTTACCATTCATGCGCCACAACTTCACTTGGCGATCATCTGCACCAGAGACTATGAGAGGCAGGGTGGGATGGAAAGCTGCCCAATTTACTCCTCTATCGTGACCTTCTAGGACATACTTGACTATAGCATCAACACCGCCGAAAAGGTCAGTGTTCATTTGACTCAACCTCAGGATGTCATCAGCAGGAGATACGGTCTTCTTCCTAAGAGCGCCAATATCCCAAACACGGACAGTCTGATCCAAGGAGGCTGATACAACAAGGTCTTCTTTTGGATGGAAAGAAGCACACATAACGTAATGATTGTGACCAGTCAAGACAGAAATACAGGTCCGTGATTGCCAGTTCCATATGCGGATAGTCTGATCGTCACTAGCACTCACAATCCATGGGTACTCATGGTGAAACTGGACCGTGCGGATATAATCAAGATGCCCAAGTAGAGTGAAGAGGCACCTGTGCGTTTTGTAGTTCCAAACCTTAATCTTGTAATCATCCCCTGCAACAGACAGTGATGTCAATTCCATATAATACACATTTGAAAGAAAATTCAGTGAATGAGAGCTGAAAAGAAAATGAGACAATACGCATACACTTGAAACTATTTAATGCGTGCAAGCATCTCAGATAAAATAGCCATCTAGAGATGCTTTATCAGCATTTTCTAGACTCATATCATATGCACCCAGGGTAAAGAAACTCAATTTCACAGAAGTATAAACAGTCACCCCAAAGATACCGCAAGTGAAATATCTTTAAGATTTGTATGCAAATAAAAAGCATTAATCTGTAAGTATAATACGAAACCTGAGAAGAATCAATTATTCATGAGCTCAACTTGGACCATTTTCTAAAGCACAGACGTTAGAACTTGGGTAAATCGGTCCTGCAAACCTATGACATATGCATCAACTAAATCATCCATCGCAATGATAGTCAAGCTAGATCTAGAAACCAAGCACGACTCGCGCAATGATAGTCAAGCTAGATCCTGCACGAGCAACACATCGTTCCAACCAGTGCCAGGCTTTTGGGGTAACCTGGTCAGAATTTCTCAGATCGATGTCAAATCAACTAAAGGTAGCGCTATAGTTTACATGCCAAGTTCCAGAAGAACTTAATGATCAGAATAAATTATACCTCCCGAGACGAACAAAGGCTGTGATCTGTGGAAATGAACACCACGGACAGGTCCCTCGTGCTCGTCGAATCTATCGATCAAAGTCCCCATACGATAATCCCACAGCTGGATCACACCACTGTGCAAACTCGCAAGAATCCATGGCCTTTTGCTGTGGAAGCTCAGACCCTTAACTCTGTTGCTCTTTGTCTCGAACTTCGTCAGCATATTCCACGATAACGAATCAGGAACACTCTACAGAAACCAAAACACGGAGAACGAATCATGAACCAGACGCAAACAATTCAGTGATCCAATCAACTACAAAATCACCCGAGCAAAACCTAATCTATTTAAAATTGAGGATAGATCTGAACACATCCAAGAAATGAGATTCGAGAAACGAGATTCGCAGGATACAGAGAGAGAGGGATTCACCTCAGATCGGATCAGTTCACGAAGGAGGCGATTAAGCACAGCGTCACGCCGATGATCAGCAGCATTACCAAACAAGCGTCAGTATGGGTACGTAGAGAGATCGCAGGAGAGAAAATGGAAGGGATCTGAGTCCTCTCTCGAGAAAGGAATCGAGAACGAGAGAAAGAAGAAGGCGAGACTCAGTTTCGGCGTGTAGATCTGAGTCCTCTCTCGCTCAGATGTGTGTGTCGAAATGATGAAATCCCGTCCCAATGAAGAAACCATAAAAAGAATCAAGAAAAAAAACGAAAATAAAATTTTCATCCCAATTAATAAAAAAAATTAAACGATTTTAGCAACAGCAATATACGTTGGTAACCCGATATTAAAAATAAAGTAAAAATTCTTATTACTGTTACAGTCACCGACACGTGGATATTTAAGCAGTCGAAAAAATCCGATATTGTATTTCTTTTATGCAATCCGATACATATAGAAACAATGCAGAGCCTAGGATTTTCTATTCAAGCAAATAATTTGGATAATTTATTTATAAAATATATATACACACAGTGAAACGACGTTAATAAAAAAAATGAAGCAACAACAACAACATGACCTTATTCCCAAATTTATTTGGGGTCGGCCACGTGAATCCTTCGTTTCCAGTCTTTTCGATCATGTTGTTAATTCTTTATAAATCCATTTATATGATTACTCAAGTTACGGCCCAAGGAAGATATAAATTAACCAGATAGACACAAACGGCCCAATGAATCCCATTAAATGAAGTGACATAAAGCGGCCTAGTTACAGATGGGCCGTTAATTATTAAAATGAACTGGCCCAGTATATATGAATATAAAAGAACTTTCACTTGGGTATGGAACCAAAGTGGAACCAATTCCAATTAGGGTTAAGCATGTCCAAAATTTCACGTTTACATGTCTAAGATGATTTATGTCAGAATTCAGGGTTCAGTACGGTTATGTGGAACCGAACCAAAAAAACTAGCTATCATTTCTGAATCAAACCGTTATTAATTTTCGAACCGTATTTTTTTTTTAAAAATCGAACTTTTCGAAATAAAACTGTACTGAATCAGAATTTTTTTTAAAATATAATATTTTAATAAAAATCAAAATCGAACTGAATATAATATAATAACATGATCGGTACATATTTTATAAAACCGAAAAAAACGAATCTAACAGGACTCATAACTAGTACCGAAATATCTAACCCTAACAACAACGATCGAGCCCTACATAGCGAAGAATAATAAAATAATTTTTTATATACCCCGAAATGTTGATAAATAACTTCCACAGTTTGTGAAAATGTACATAAATCAAACACGTATATTCTAATGCCCGATCTAAGAAGACCGGACAGGAAAATTGGAGTAGGAGTGATGCAAGTCACTTGTCAGGAAATGGACAACGTTTGAACTCGGATGGGAAAAGAAATGGACATTTGGTCCAAATTTGCATTTTTTTTTGCTCTCATAGAGACAGGTTTCGTGAAAATGATTTCCCATGATCTTTTACGACGTGAAATATAGGCAAACAGATGAGCTATCCCCACTCACGTATATACGTACTTTTTTTTTTCTTTTGCGTACATAATAACATGAAGACAACAACACATACATACAAAAGCCGAAACAAGTAACAAAAGAATTCGAACCTGCCCGCTCGGAAAATAGCAGCAGGCTGCCCAGACCACTGAGTTCCCTGCAGTTTCCGACCACGACACGTGAGACACTGTATATCAAACAAGGAGCTTTTTTTCCTGGATTTAGAAATATTTGGTTAGAAATGTTCGGAGAGATCTCGAAGCGGAAAGGAGTTTGAAAAAAATCCAGAATTGGGTCATAGAATAAGGCAGAAGTAGCAGCTCAGGTTTCATTAAACAGTACTTGCTATATCCGACATAGTTCCAGATAAAAGAAATTACCTTAATAGTTGCAGAGATGATGATTTGTCGGGGTTTAAGATGGGAATGCAAACAACCGATTCGATATCTTTGTGCGGCAAATCGGGCACTCGGAGCAAGCGAGGGAACAAGATTTACAAACTGTTACAGAATGAGAAACCGATGAACAATCTTCATATGAAGGAGTTGTTGAATGTATAATAAGATAACTTACGGCAGAAATGTCGGCATGGGAGCAGAATTGCTGCAGTTGGCGACACGAAACAGACTTTACAGATGTGAGAGTTGGCGTCCCCATTTCCATGGGACTTCAGCTCTTTCTCTTTCATTTCTTGCATCCTTGCCTGCAAAAGCATTACATGGAGAATGTTTCAGACAGGGGTGGGCCAATTTGGTTAATAATCGAATAATAAACTAAACTTATTCGAACCAAATAACAAAAAAATGTAACTGAATCTGATAATAAAACCGAATAGCTATGATTGCTCTAAAACTGAACCTAAATTGAATCCAACTGAATAAAATATAACCGGAAAACAAAAAAATTCTTTGAAAAGAAGAGATTTTTTATTAAAAAAAAAAAAACAAACCCAACCAAATTCAATGTAGAAAACCGAGTGGTTATAGTTTTTCTAAAACCGAAATAACCGAACTCTAATACACCCGAAATGAACACCTCTATTCAGATGCTTTTCCTTTTGAACACCCAATTATTGAATGCATGATAACATGTACATGCATGTCATATTTGTACGTGTGTGTTTCTATATTATGTATGAGGAATCAAAGGTATAGCGAACAACATCACCTTTAAACGAGCAACAAGATTTTCCTCTTTTGGCCCCTCTTTGGCCTTTGCTACACCTCCTTCGGATTGTCTCTGTGCATCTGACACTTGTCTCTCTTTCAGGACCGTAGTATTACTATAACTCTTCTCCAATTCTTTTTCTGGGTCTGATGTACCATTCGGCTGCCTCTCATCAGTCTTAAGCTCGGGCAAGGCACCGCCATCTTTCTTCAACTTGGCAACAAGTACCCACATGTTTGCCAAATCGTTTTCCAGAGCTTCCTCTCTTCTCTTTGCTTCTTCTGCCTTTTTCCTATACTCCTCTTCTACGAACTCTTTCTCCGCTAGAGCGGCCTCTAAAGCATCCTCCCGTTGTTTCCTCGCCTGCAACTCCATTTTCATATCTTCTAGGTCGAGACTCCATGAACCAAAGTTGTCAGCTCCTACCAGTGCATTGATTTCAGTGGATCGGCCAGAGAGCCTTGCCTTTCTCCCAGGTCTCGTTCCATCGCTATACTTGCGGGTAGCACCATTAACATTGTTCCGAGCGAGAGCCAACTCTCTAGCAGCTGCTAGTTCTTTTTCTAGCTTCGCATTTTGTAGCGAAAGCTTTGTCACTTCACCTGCCAAATTCTTTAGCTCAACCGCAGCAGAAGAGGCCAGTTCCTTAGCATATGAAGCTTCTTCTGCTAGTTTTTGGTTTTGCACTCGTAGCCCACTGTTCTCCTCCACAAGCTGTACATGCTCTAACTTCAGTTTCTCGTTCTCAATCTCCTGATGTATAAATTGTAAATATTTATATAAGTACAGTGAGAAGGTCAGTGTGTGTGTTATGTCTGTTTGTCTAAGCAGATACGTTACACGTCTGTTCAACAGATTGCAGGGATTATGTGTTCATACTCGTGAGACTAAGTTTGCAGGTTTAATGCAATGGAAGGTACACGAAGTTCACCTGAGTCTGTATTTTCTTTCTCATCTCTATGTACTCTACAGAAACAGAGCTTCTAGAAGACGATGAGTTTTCACTGGAAAGTGCACTCAACCGCTGTTCTAGAAGGGTAACCTTCTTTTGCAATTCATCATTCTCAGCACTCTGCATTGTGAAAGAGACCGTATTACTAAAACAAGTAAGCAAATAGCAGAAAATACCAACGGAGTAAAAGAGACATGAGAAAAGAAAAAGAGATCGTGAATGACACAGAAAGGGGAAATGAGAAACAAACCTTTTTCTGAAGTTGATCCTGGAGAATGCGATTATCTGCAGATTTGATCTGCGTCAGAGACAGAAGCAGATTAATCAGACGATGGCTCTGGCAAATCTTTCACTTCAGCTAGAGAAAACAAGACTTTCATTCTACAACAAACATAAATTTCACCTCCAGCTCAAAGCTCTTCTCATTGCATTGGGTCATCAATGTCATAACTTTCTGTAACAAAAAATAAATGTGTATGTTACATTACCTGACCCCGATTCAGTTCCTCCGTACACTTCAAATCAAATCACCATGAGAGGTAGGAAGTATCACGGTTATACCTGTTGCATCTCAAAGAATGATGCATTAGCAATTGAAGCTTCACCACTTTCAATTATGCGCTGTTCCAAGACCCTCATTTGCCTTTGCTTTTCTTGAATCTCGCGTTCCAGATTCTGGATCTGCAGACGAGAATTTATCCACATTACTTAGTTAAAGTAAACCACAAATACCTGGTTTAACACAAAGAGAAACAGAAGGTACTATAAGACAATCACTATGTCTTAACATGCAAATCTCAAGGTAGATATCAACTCGAGCACAACACAGATACTCATGAGTCCAATAAATCACAGGAAGAGTATTTACTTGGGTTTGTGTGTTCTCGGGATCATTTACAGACTGATCCACCAAACGCTTTAGTGTGCTCGTGCTGAGTGCAATCTCACCAGCAAGCACCTTAACCTGCTCAACTAAGAGGTCCATTTCATCACAAGTGATGCCACCCTGCAATGGCCATAATTATCAGATATTCTTTTTCACAGAAATAATGGATAATTCACCTTAATGGATTAAACAAGAAAGGACAAGAATACTGATGAATGCAACCCCAGGTTTATAATAAATTAAAAATATTGTCCAAGCAAAAGTGTCTTATCTTTATATTCCAAGTTTTCAGGAGATACAAACAAACGCTGAGACAATGTAAAATAAATGCATCATGAGTCATAATATCCAGCAAGTTACTCACTTGAGTCAATTCTGAACCAGAACCAGCAGGAAAGTTTTCTTCATTCGACTTGCTGGAAGACCACCGGTGCTTATGATCAAAAGAAGCATCTGATGACAGAGCCAGGGCCGTAGATGGAGATGCCAAATTTTCATTATCCAAGAGCAGTGAATCCAACTTCTGAAATGGGAAAAAGGACAATATGAGTGATTGCGGTAAATGACTTGCCAAACAAGGAAGCAACAAACATCCACAGAAAAAAGGAACACACAAAGATTTGAACTAAAAACGGAACATGGTCCACAGCAACGGAAAAAACAAATCAGACACAATCAAACAAAATAGAAACATGACACATGATCCTATAATATCAATAATATTGAAGCTTCTCCAAATGAGTAGAAATAACTAAATTAACAATCCAAGGACGCCAAGATTTTATCATTTAGGTTACGTCACCAAATAGCAAACTTACATCATCTTTACCGGCAGAATGACTGCGCTGGTGTGTGGGCATATCACCCGGACATCCAGGAATAGAATTCTTGGTGGAGACAAGTATGAGTTTCGTTAGCTTTTGAATTCTGCTCATCAGAGCTGCTTTGGCTTCTTCTTCTTCCTCTAATCTTGACTGCATTTTCACTTGACCTTCTTCCAACTGTTGAAATAAAATGATTATTTAATTTATTCACTGCCTTATACTCAGGTAATGACAAGATCTTGGGAGAGATTAAAACCTGCTGCCTTAAGATCATTATCTCTTCATGACTGACACCAGCAAGCATACCCCTCTTTAGCTGATCAAGTTCTTGTTTGAGGCTAGATATTTCTCTCTGATATTTCTTAATCAATGATTTTTCATCTATAATCTGTATAACAAAGCACACACAAAAGCAATATGTAATTGAGCTTCAACTTTACACTGAGTGCAGCAAAAGTATTTCATTGTAACTAAAAGATCACCTTATTACGTGAAGCATAAATTTCTATTCTCTTTGCCCTACTGGCAAACTTCAACGTATTATGAGTCTCCTCCATACTGCTTGAAGCCGGAGTGACTGTACATATGAGCTGTAAAATTAAGGAAATGAGAAAACAAAAGTTACTGATGTTTGCTTCAATGCATTAAGGTCATTGTGCCTCCAAACACAGCCAATGTAAACAAAACCAATTGAAGCCTTTGATATACAGCTCAGACAACCAACTATGGTTTCCTTTCTCGATCAAATCACAAGTATCACCAGAGAGTAAAGTAAAGAATCATACCGATACATGCCCATGCCCACTCAACGAAGATTGCAGAAGACGGGTTAGCTTAGAGTCGCGATACGGAATATGAGTTGCCTTGCCCTCACTCAGTTTTCCAATCACCTGCACATTTAAACCATAAGAGAGAATTACAATGTAAATGTTCTACAAATAAACTGTGTGCGAATATAGCTAAAGATGTAATACTCGAAAATGAAAGAAAAAGAGGACAACCAACACTTTTCAGTAAATATAGGCATCAATAACCAAGACACATTAACACGTAATCAAATCAATGCATAGGATCGGAAATTTAGTGACAATCATAAATAATATTCTGCAGCAACTGTAAATTCCTTTTTAAGCCTCAAATGCAACAAAAATCAATGTGTCTAGAAAAGAAATTGCACTTGCAAGAAATTATTGCATTACACAGTATAGGAACTCTGGCTGGCATTTATCATTACAGTTACACAGTAGAACAACAAGCATCTGACAAATGGAAAGACAGATAACACTGAAAATGAGCACCTACGGTTCCAAGAGTTAGAAGACTTTTGTTGATGTACGAACCCTCCTTTCTCCTCAGTCCAGTTGTTTCGGTTTTGGAACTTTCAGATCCAGCTAAGTCAATCAAATTCTACGATAAAGACATCATGAGAAAGCTATCTGTGGAAGAATAATAATCTTAAACAGCCAGACAAAAGAAAGACCCCTTACAAGCTGAGAAAAAATAACTCCATCATACTCATCTCCATGAGCACTACTTTCAATCATCTGCAAGCAAATGAAAATTTTAGAATTTATAACAGAAGTGAAAGCAAAAGCATTGAGGCAGTAGAAGAAGTTCTTAGTTAAAATATTAGTAAAAGTTCTGAAGATAGTTGATGTACCAGTGTAAATATAGTGTGACTTCTGCTGCTCAACAGATTGAAGTTATTTGAACCAACATGCCGATGTTCTGCCATTGTAACCAAATAAGTATTGAAGAGAGGTAGAACGGGCAATAGGAAATTGGAAAAAGCACTGCAGAAGCTAGTTCTCGTAGTTACCTTCCCCAGCTGCAATGAAAGATAATACATGCCCAGGGGATAAAACAACTTCTTCCTTGATACCCTCAACATAAGTGCCCTGGAAATTGAAAGGACAAACCACATGACAGAATGGATGCAAAATAATCGATTTCTTTCTAAAATGTTTACATCAAAACTCTCAGTTTATGAGTAAATTTTATATAGTCTGTGCTGATAAAGAAGCAAATTAAATTTTCTCTTTTTTCCTTAGATCATAAATGATATACTGCTGTGTTTGTGCGTGTGTGAGACAGAAATAAGACGGATAGATAGAGCCAAGCATTTCGTAGGTTAAGACAAACCTGATAATCCTCTCTAACACGTAAATTTTGGCCTGTTGGATCAAGCAAATCATTTATCACCTGATACAGGAAGAGAAAACATCAGACAACTAGCACACAAATAGAGTGTATAACCTTACATGTATCTGAAACCCGGACGATGATAAATTATTGTGAATGTTTCCCCTGCAAAATAGCTTGGTTCTCGATGATAAGTGTACATTCTTTTGAGGAAGCATAATGGAGAAAACCTGGCTGAGGATAGAAATTTAAATTCCAGGGCATCACTTAATTCCAGCATCTAGTGAAATGTCAGAAACGATGAAATCCCACGTACCTCATTATAGATTTCAATATATGAAACACGGAGGAGGAACTCTCTTCCGGGAGTCTGGAATATAGAATGATATGAGCAACTGGTTGACATAAAAAAGTCCAAACAGGAACTGGAAGGAAAGTTTAAATGATTCCATAATGGAAAAGAGTTATTATCATACAGCATGGTCAGCTAAGGAGTATAATTTTAAAAGAGAAAAACTTCTTATTGTCATGGATTAAATCAAACAGGTTCGCAAGAAAAACAGATCCATGAATAACAGCCAACTGCCAGCAGAGCAAATTGACAGGCAAGTAAAAACTATTGACAAGTGAAATGTCATAACACCACATGCACAACGATTATGTGGAAGCTTATACACACAACCAAGGTAGTAAAATAAAATGTTGGATGTAAAGAGGGTTGAGCCCCGTTAAGGACACACTTACATCTTGGATAATGCTGAATACGTCTTTTATTGCCAAGGGTATGATCCCAAGAGAGTTTTGATCCCCCTGTGATACAGCAAGGAAAATGAAGATACAAATACGAAACTATGATTTAAATAGAATAGACACATAAACCACAAAATCATGTAATAAAAGAACCCATAACTTAAAGTGTTCCTATACATTCAAGCATGGCTGACTAACATTTATTGGCAGCTACAAATAAAGCCACTCATTCTTGGTGTGGGAATCAGCAGGCATCTAAGGACGGCCAGATTGCAATGAAATCACTGGCTAATAGTGCATATGTCTTGGGGAGAAAAAAGAAACCCGGAAGAGGAAATCAGAGTAACCACACAGACAATACTTACATGCATTGTATGAGTCTTTCCACTGCTCGTAACACCATAAGCAAAAACGGTTCCTGTCAAGTTGCCAAAACTGTATGAGGAGACTTCATTGGACGCAGTGACAATAGCAAATAAGTTTATTGCAAAGTACTTCAATGAGAAACATAAATTTGGTTAACTGGTTCTGAAGCTATGTTCCATACCATTTACACCTTCCATAGCTGCCTTGACTACAGGTTTTGCAGCTACCTCATACACCTCTTGAGTGGTCGCTTGTGGTCCAAAAACTTTATCTGGCACCAACAAATTCAAAATAACGTTCATCCCATCAATAAGATCCAACAAGATTCTAATCATTACACATTATGAACGTGATCTCGGGAATACAATCATCCAAGATCAGATGAAGCTGATACCAAATGCGTAAGCCGTGACTGGATTGTACTCATGCCTGACAATCTTATCACCGTCTGGATACCAAGCAACCTCATCTCCTCTTTGATACTCTCTATCACTGTACCCAGACAAATAACAAGCAAAAATGTGAAAAAAGGGCATGGAAATTGACGGAGTCGCAGCTCGCATTGCATCTATTGCTACCCCTAAATCAGAAAAATGACGGCGCTATCCTCATTAGATCTGGTTCACCGCGCTCAGATCTACCATACCTCATTGGTCGAAACCGAACGGTGACGGAAATGCTATCTCGCTCAGTACTCGTAGTCTCCATAGGCTCACCGAGCAACTCGTCCGACGGATAAGGGACAGGCGATTGACCTTCGTAGCCCCCAGCGTCGAGGTAGGCCGAGTCGGAGCGGCTACGACTAGGTGTCATAGATCGAGACCCGATTCCGCCGCCGGAGTTGAAGAACGAAGAAGCAGAGGTAGAGCACGAGCGCGGAATGAGACGGTTACTCATGTAAGACGAAGAAGTTGACGAGGCTGACGAGTGGGGGCTCGGCGGTCTCCGGTATGAGAACGGTGAACTGCTCCTAGCTCTGGATGACGATGAAGCCATCCAGCGCTCCGAACTTGGTCAACTCGCGAAACTCGGCGACTCACTCACCGATCGATGAGGAAGAGGAGGAAAGAAAAGAATCAGGCAAAAACACCGGAGGACGGGGACGAAGAGTCGTAGAACCTCACATGGTTGGAGACAGGAAAATGCATTTTGCTCTCTCTCTCTCTCTCTCTCTCTCTCTCTCCCTCCCTCTCCTTCTCGTCTTCTTCAAGCGAAAGTGTTGAGGAGAGAGAGAGATCCAATGGAGAGATTTCTCCGGGTGAAGAGACGAGGAGGCTGAAATTTGATTTTTCTCATTTTGAATTTTTTTTTGTCGGCTCCGTTTTTCATTTAAAAAACATATTTATATTATTTGAATATTTGAAAATAATTGAGGATAAAAATATAAAATTGATTCATTTAAAAATGTGAACTGACGTCTGACGTGGCTTGCTCAAAGGCTGTCGCGAGGATTTTCGAAAATAATAAATTTAGGAACGGGGTGACGGGAGAGATTTCACGTCGATGCTATGAAACGTCATTTTCATAGGTGCCATATTTTCTAACCAACCATTTCACGTAATCTATTTTCTCTGATTTCTGTGACCAACCATTCTCTCCTTATACATATACATAGGTGCAATATTGCACGGGGAATCTTGTAACCATCCATTATGTTATCAATTTTTTTTGTCGGTCCACTCTTAGATAACACTGCTTCGTTAAAGTAAACTGGATACAGAGGGAGCGAAGTCCATTAAATCCAGGCTGACGTGGCAATAAGCCCATCCGAAACTAAACCCACAGCGAGCTTATTGGGCCCAAGAAAATGTGCGGCCCATCTATTGAGTATAAGTCTGTATTTTTTAATTATATGAATAATATCACGAAAATACTACAAGTATATACTATTTTTTTTTTTTTCTGGAATAGACTAATAATACTAATTACTACAGCAGAAAGCCTCTGCTACCAAAAAAAGAAAACCATACGTACATTTATTTAACCTATATGTAAAATATCATTATACTTTTGTAATTTTGTGGTCTCATTTACCTTATGATGTCAAAAGCTTTATTAGAATAGTCAAAATAATTTGTTAGATGTGGGTTTTGATTTGTGGGGGTAACTCACTCGAGTGTGCGTGTGAAGTTATTCGTAATATTCGGGAATATGTTCCCATGGCCGGCAATGGAGGAATTCGAGCAGAAAGGCTGTACCTGGGCATGGATTTTGGTACTTCCGGCGCTAGGTTTTCCGTCATCGATGACCGAGGAGGGGTTCGGGCCGAGGGGAAGAGAGAGTATCCCCGATTCATGGTAAGATTTCGCCTTATTTTTTTATGAATTTATGGGATTATAGCTAAGCCGACATAGTTTGATGGTCGGTACTCAGTAGGAATGTCTGGATTAGTTGCTTGTGTCGGAAGAAGGTTTTCTTGTTGAACTCTACTGCCTGAGAATGGATAGGGTTTTCTCTCGACATTTCTGCGATTATGCTTCCAAAATCATTGTTTTACTCCCGTAAGCAAATCGATCAATCAGATTTTGTGTGGAGTGATCCTTATTCCTTAATATCTGGGCTCGATTTCATGTTTTCCTTGTGTGGAATTAGGTTCCTTTCTTTTCCCTTATGGGCATTACGTCTGCCATTGCCGTGCTTCTTTTTCTTGAATTTGTGATTGATACATATTGTTTCTGTCATCTTGAAAGAGGGAAGAGGGTATGGACTGGGCAAGCTCATGGAAAGCAACTCTTTTTTCACTGCTCGAGGATATTCCCATTAGCATCCGATCCCTCGTCTCATCCATTTCGCTTGATGGGACTTCCGGGACAACGTTGATTCTAGGCAGGTACTTGCTCTCCTCAGGAGACTATTGTCCCCATTTCCTCTCATTTCCTTATTTTTTCTTACTCTCCTACTGGTTCATTTCTTCATTAAATTTTGATCCATTTCTTACTCACGTTTGGAATCTGTTCTTGTATTGGGTCTGGGCTCTTTCCTTATTAGAAACGATTCCCATGCCTCGTTATACTCTCGCCATACCTGTGATCTGTGTATGTGATATTTCCATGTGTTGGACTTGACACAAATTCTTCTCCATCATGTCTCGGATTCTTCTTGTTTCTTTGCTGTGTCTTTGTTTACGTTGGTCCTGTTTTCTTGGTGCATTCGCTTTCGTTGCCTATTATACAGCATTCGCATAGTAGTTTTTAGGTAAGCCGGATTCTATTTTCTTTTAAGGTTCTGTATTCCTTTGAAAATTTTTAAATGCTCCCCTTGTAATCTCTCTCTCACACAAAGTGGACTTCCCTATTTGAATGTGGCACACACCATAGGAGTTTTTCAGACTGATTCCTTGTGCAATCTATTATGCCCCTTCTTGAGTTTCTGTTCTCGTACTGAATCTTCTGGTTCCCTCCTGCATCATTTCAGCAAAATGAAACATCATTTTATTCTTAAACTCACCCGATTATGCTGTGCAGTGGAAGTGGAGAACCTTTGTGTCGGCCTTTTCTGTACAATGAGAGCTGCCCAGACGCTTTGCCTGAGGTAAAGTCTATAGTACCAGCAAACCACAGAGTCTGCTCTGGCTCCTCTGCCTTGTGCAAGCTCGTTTCATGGTGGAATACTGATGTTCCAGGCAAGGAATCAGCCGTATTGTTGCATCAGGCAGATTGGTTGCTGTGGTTACTTCATGGCAGACTCGGTGTCTCAGACTACAACAATGCCTTAAAGGTAGCACTGCCCTGATTCGATTGTGATAGCATATGTAGATCAGACTTGTTTTCTTTTTTCGTTGAATTATGACGAGTCCATGGAGAAGCAAGGAAGGTACAAAAGTGAGGACAAGTGGGAAGACATGATTATATATCACTTTCTAACACGAGAATGCGGTTGGTGAAGTCCTTTTCCCCCCTTTATTTTGCTTCCAGTGCAGGTTGGTTATGATCCTGAAAGTGAATCATATCCATCGTGGCTGCTCTCTCAACCTTATTCTTGTCTCTTGCCTTCCGTTCAAGCACCTGGAACTTCAATAGGCCATCTGAAAGCAGATATTAAAAACCAATTCGGTAAGATTTGTTGCCATTAATGCGAAATATGTGACTCTGTAATGGGAAAACATGTTCTTTTCTATATATAAATTCTCTTTTCGCATTAACCAGGATTTCCAGATGATTGCATTGTCTGCACTGGAACTATCGATACCATAGCTGCATTCCTTGCGGCCCGTGCTACACAACCGGGAAAAGCTGTAAACACTCTGCCACACTTTTTGAATCAGTATGTAAAACTAAATTCTGGCTTAGGTCCTGTGCCTTATCTTCTTACCGGTTCATTATCATGTTGATATCCCTTCGTGAACGCTTCTTATCATTCATCCTTCCTCACTGGGTTCAACCTTAGCCATCCTGCTACTGAGCACCAAAAGGGTCGAGGACACGAGGTATGGAGTCTACAGCCACCGTCTTGATGACAAGTGGCTAGTTGGAGGAGCTTCCAACACTGGTGGAGCTGTTCTTAGACGGCTTTTCAGCGATGAGCAATTACAGAGACTGAGCGGAGAAATCGATCCCGCGGTGGCATCTCCTCTGGATTATTACCCTCTTCAGAGTGCTGGCGAAAGATTTCCGGTGGCTGATCCCAACTTGGCTCCCAGGTTTGACTGCTTCCTCTCTCAGGGTATTCATTTGTCCAATTTCTAATCAGGGCTGAATTTTACAGTGAACATATATGGTTATGTGGAAGTTGGCCACCGTGCCTACATCTTCCACTAGATCATACTATGTAATATCATAGCATAGTTTAGATTAGAAACCTTATGTCATCAGGCCTCCCTTAAGATGTGTAAAATATTTTTATTTTCAAATATAGATTATTCACATAAAAAGCTAATTACATATTGCAGGTTACATCCACGCCCAAAAAGCGATGTCGAGTACCTGCACGGTATCTTGGAATCCATAGCACGTGTTGAGGTACGAACCACTCTATTGGTTGCTTCATATGTACCAAAGATGTTGCGGACGTGTTGAGGTACCAAAGATGTTGCGGACGTGTTGCGGACGTGCAGAGTGATAACTGGCAGCCCATTTTTCTTAACTTGGATTCGAGTGTACGTTATGCTTGGTTGGTTATGTCTCTCTTTCATAAGTTGAAAGTTTTTTTTAAAAAAAGAAAGATAGAAGTGGGGTGTTCCGAGAATCGAACTCGGGACCTCTCGCACCCGAAGCGAGAATCATACCACTAGACCAAACACCCTTTTATTCATTCCATCTAAACAATTGTCCCCATTCTTAATGTAACCCCAACAGTTTACCAATATTATATATTTCACCCCATACTCTCCATTATTCCAATCTCATCCGCTTTTCCACGTGTGTGCCTGTTGTTGAGACTACTCTGTGCAGATCTAATATTGGTAACTGTATGTAAATGAATGGATAAACCAAAATAATTACACCTTCTGTCTATTTCAAAAAACGAAAATAATTGCGTATCCACTTATTTATATCTTATTATCATATAGCTGTTAATATCACTGTATTCTGAAGAATTATTGCTAACAAAACAACTCTGAGAAATACCTTGTTAGGAAAATCGAATCATTGTATCCTTGCCACGTTATAATTCTCCGATATATTGCTATGCATAAAAACCCAAAATTGGAAGAATATCATCACATTCACATAATCTGGATAAAATTTTAAAAATATATATATATACCATAGAAATTATCAATGAATGTAGTAATGTACATACAGATTGATATGTATATATATGATTTTTACACACAACAATCTTCTCCTACATTCTCTCTTGCACTAAAGAACAAGATGGATTGCTTCCTCTGTTCACCCTTTGTTTTCGTTTGTCTAATATTCGTTGGGTACGTGGTTAAGATTTTGCTGAACCGGAAATGTCCATCCCCGCCCGGTCCGAGAGGGTATCCGATATTCGGAAACATGGCGTTGATGAACCAATTGAGCCACCGTGGGTTGGCCGATCTGTCCAAGAAATACGGCGGCCTCTTGCATCTCCAGATGGGGCGGATTCATATCGTGGCCGTCTCCACCGCCGCTATG
>NW_010971389.1:3026173-3055762 GCF_000463585.1 Tarenaya hassleriana | reverse complement strand
CCCCGCCGATATGGCCCGCGAAATCCTCCAGGTCCGTTTTTGCTGTACAAATTTTCTGTCATAAGAATAAATAACGGACGCATACTGCATGGATCTTAGTATCAAAGAGAATCTCATATATTAGAAACAGTAAGTTTTTTTATGGTAAATGCCATAAAATTATTGAAACAAAAAAAATATTTCCAACATTGAGTTAAACGTGTCAAAATGACATCAAATCGCGAGTTGACTCGTTACGTTTCGTTTCAAATGAATTGAACCGAATTTTTTCAAAAAATAATTTTTTTATATTTCATAGAAAATTAATACTTCATTTCATTTTTATTGGTTATATATATATATATATATATATAGCTTTTTATTTACTTATATTTAAATTTTATATTAAAATATCATTTATTTGATAATTTTTTCTAATATAAATAAAAACTATTATATTTTTTTACTCGCAAATCAGTTCGTATAGATCATGAAGCAGACAAACATAATCGAACCGAAATTTTTCTTGACTTGATTGAAATGAGTCTAACGAGTTAAATCCAAAACGAGTCATCTCGTTTCGATCCGAACCGAGGCGACTCTTTTGACTCCTCTCGTTAAATGGCGACATCATTTTTTGCACCACGTCACCAATTTCAGGGGTTTAATTTTCATGGGATTTACCATTTCTCGGTTTTGATAGGTCCAAGACGTGGTATTTGCGAACCGGCCGGCTAATGTGGCAATAACCTACCTAACGTACGACCGAGCCGATATGGCCTTTGCGAACTACGGCCCACTATGGCGTCAAATGCGGAAGATTTGCGTAATGAAGCTCTTCAGCAGAAAACGAGCCGAGTCATGGGCATCGGTACGTGAAGAAATCGGTTCTATGATTCAATCCATAACCGAACAAGCCGGTTCACCGGTCAACGTAGGAGAGTTGGTATTCGCATTGACCCGGAACATAACGTACCGGGCGGCATTTGGGTCATTCGCACGTGACGGCCAAGACGAGTTCATGAAAATACTGCAAGAGTTCTCCAAGCTCTTCGGAGCCTTCGATATGGCGGAGTTCCTGCCGTGGTTGGGGTGGTTATATCCCCGCGATTTCGTGAAGAGACTGGAAAAGGCGAGAGGATCGTTGGATAGTTTCATAGATAATATCATCGATGAACATATGGAGAAGAAGAGGACGAGAGATATCAACGATGATGATGGCAACGATGATATGGTGGATGAACTCATGGCATTTTACAGCGAAGAACACGAGCAAAAGGGTGTCAAACATGACGATTCCCAGTCCCTTCTCAGACTCACAAGAGATAACATCAAAGCCCTCGTCATGGTATGTTCCATCTTTTTTGCCCATATGATATGTGGGTATAGATCCCAATTTAAAGACAGTCAATATATATATATATATATATATATATATATGTGTGTGTGTATATGTAGGATGTGATGTTTGGTGGAACTGAAACGGTGGCATCAGCAATCGAATGGGCAATGGCGGAGCTAATGAAGAGTCCAAAAGAACTGAAAAGAGTGCAACAAGAGCTCACTGACGTCATCGGCTTGAATCGACCGTTCAATGAATCTGATCTTGAAAACCTCCCCTATTTCAGGTATACCAAATCACCATATCTATCATCTTTAATATCATGCTAACGAATTTCATGACGAGAAAAAACCCAAAAAAAAAGAATAAAAAAATATTGTGTTTTATAAAAGGTGTGCGATGAAGGAGACGTTAAGAATGCATCCACCGATCCCTCTCCTCCTCCACGAGACATCAGCGGACACGGTCGTGTCCGGGTACGGGATTCCAAAGGACTCGAGGGTCATGATCAATGTGTGGGCCATAGGGCGTGACGGGTCGGTTTGGCCTGACCCGGATGAGTTCAGACCGGGTCGGTTCCTCGACAGCAACTCCCCTGACTTCAAAGGCAGCGACTTCCAGTTTCTTCCGTTCGGGTCGGGTCGCAGGTCGTGCCCGGGTATGCAACTGGGTCTTTACGCTCTCGAGCTGGCCGTCGCACACATGCTTCACTCCTTCGACTGGGAACTCCCCGACGGAGTTAGCTCCGGCGACTTGGACATGACCGACATGTTCGGTCTCACCGCTCCTAAGGCTGTCCGACTCGTCGCCGTCCCGAGTTACCGGCTCACTTGCCCGCCAAACCAGATTTAGATGTCCAGACTGGTGATATCGGATTATTCTGTTTTGTCAATAACGATTATATCGATACATGATTACGGATAATGATAAAGACAGAACCATATTAATCTGTGTTAATAGATTCTATATATATGACGTAGATGCTACATTTTCATTGAAATATTGAATTTTAAAGATTGAACTCACAAGAACAGCACCCGGAAAGTGTCCATCAGCAGATACAGCTCATCACTTCTAAAGAAACATTCTCAGTTTCTGTTTTTCGAAAATCACTTAACTCACCTTCTGTGATCAAAATCCGATCTTGTAAGAGAGCCGACTGTACAACTCCGGTGAAGATGTACTGTCCGGACTCTGGCCAATCTTTGTTATCAGTCAGAATCTCCGAAGGTAGTGGTGGTTGATGAGCCTTGCAGAAGGGCACTCGTAAGCAAAGTGCCCTCGTCCACCGCAGTTCTTACAAATCGTCACCACAGCAGTGCAGTCCCTGCTCTTATGACCCGCCTGCCTACAGTTCCTGCAAACAATATCCCGTTGGTCTCTGTAACCGCGATTGCCTCCTCTGTCTCCCATCGTGCCAGCTTTAGGGCACTGCCTAGCCACATGACCGCCCACATTACACAGGTTGCACACAGGGTCGTCTGTACAATCACAAGCCAAATGCCCTGTTTTCCTGCAGTTGTTGCAGGCCTTTTCATTTGTGCAGTCCGCTGCAATGTGCCCTTGCTTTTAGCAGTTGTTGCATAGTCTAAGGTCCCCGGTTGGAGCTGGGTCGATGTGCAGTCTTTTGCTTGATGCCCGGCCTTGCCACAGGTGTGGCAAATGCCTTTGTTAGGGCAGTTACTCGCCATGTGACCAGGTTCACGGCAGTTCCAGCACAAGGATTTTGTGGAACATTCTGATAAGATATGCCTGTTTGAGTTAAGCATAGGTTATGCACCAGCTCAATGTGAACGAAGCTTGCAAATTTCGGTAACCTAAACAAAATCTGGCCGAGGATATGGAAAAGGAGAGGAGGAGAGTCGGGAGACAAAACAGAACATTGAGAGCATGGGCCATCAGGGATCAGAGACTCCTACGCAAAGGGTGAGAATAGGAAATATGAATAAGACTACTTACCCCGGAAGGCCACAATTGTGACAGATCGACACATTATGGCACTCTCGAGCAAAATGGCCCGGCCGCTTGCAGTTGTTGCACAGATTACTTTGGCTGCAAAAGCATTTAAAACAGCCGGGATGAAGCACAGCACGTTACTCTGAAGAACTAACTAACTAACATCTGTGGTAGTGCCTGAAACAATTTCTTTCTCAGAACAGATGGGGCAAGAGGCAAAACCGAGCCAAACCACCATTAAAGACACGTCTAAAAAGTCACCAATGGAAAGTGACACTAAACAAAGGTTTTCAGAATCCACATATCTGACTGTCAAGAAACCGTTTAAACTGTTAAAAAGTAATCGCCATGGCTGATGGCTGAAGCTACCGAAATTAGAAACCTGAAACTCCGACGAGAATCTCTCCTATAACGAGCATCCCGGTAAGAAAAACGATCAGAGCAAATCTTCCGGCCCACCGGACTCCTCTTGCTCCTGCTGTCTAAACTCATTTTTCTATAGTAGTCCAACACACACTACCACGAAATAGTCTGCAACTGATACTGACCAACCACCGACAACCTAGTTTGCCGCCTCCTTCCTTTCCTGTCCATTTGCAACCACACTTCCATCAACCACGAGAGACTCAACTCAAGGAATCTACTTTCTCTCCCACATTTCCTATATCAGCAACGGCAGATCGCTATGGTAAACTTTCTAATTCTATCCTTCCATACGAATTCGAAATCTCCTTTAAAAACCAACCATTGAAGCATATTTCTGAGTCCAATACTCTGATCAACATGATACCAAGAAGATTCGTTCACCCATCAATATTCAAACACCCTGAGGAACCCTAACTGAAACTAAGCGGAAGCATAAACGAATGCGAAACCGAATTTTAAAAAAATCTAGGCACACTAAAAGGAACAAAACCGAAATGCTCCGAAATTCAAACTAGCCGTACCTCCGTCACAATCAGGATTTAGGACCAAAAAGCCTTCCTCCGACACGAAATCCAAAGAGCAAGAGGAAACCAAGTACGAGGGAGAATAATTCTGAAGGGACTGTTTTGCAAATATCTGGTCTTTATTTGGGCCCGTTGTATATAATGGGCCAAATTGGGCTCATTTCAATCCTACTAACGTCACAAAAAAGGCCACATTTAAATTCACTCTATTTATTGGGCTCATTTCAAAGCCCAGATAGTTTGATTTGTTCTAGAGTGCAACGTGTCATGAGATGGCACTATTTGCTGACATGGCAAGCCGTCAACCGTTGATGTAGACTTCACGATCTGATAAAATCTTGGACGTGAACCTCAGCCGTCGAAACGTACTCATAATGTCTTTTCGTGATTGTAAAATTCGGAGTATATACTTATATATTTATTTATTTAATTTCCTCGGTGAATTTGATAGGTTTGTCTTGATTACCAAATATTGCGCCTTTCAATGTGGACCACACTCTCAAGGAATCTCAAGAACCTGCAATTGATTACATATTATTAACTCAATAATGGTAATTTGATGAATGTTGGCTAATTTGTAACGCAAATAATAATCTTAACATTATATGGAAATATCGTTTCGAATACTGTCGAGGTTATCGTCCACGTGGCGAATCCTCATCAGCCGGTTAACGACCACCTCATACAACCCATCTTGTGACAAAGCCCTTTGTCTGTTTTCACTGTGAGTATATTCACGCATATATATGTGTACGTATCGCCCACCTGACCAAACGATATTGTGGAGGTGCCATAACAGTTTAGATTCTCAGAGAGAAAACAGGGAAGGAGAAGAAGTGGAGGAAAAATGGCGTCGACGTCGGCGACTCTTCTCAAGGCCTCGCCGGTTTTGGAGAAGTCGGAGTGGGTGAAGGGTCAGAGCCTCCTCCGGCAAACTTCTTTCGTCGCCGCCGTCCGCAGACACGTGGCGCCTTCCCGGCTCACCGTCCGCGCCTCCTCCGCCTACGCCGACGAGCTCGTCAAGACCGCCGTAAGATTTGGGAAGAAGAGTTTGGTATAAACATTTCATTTTCAGATTGATATATTGGACATAAAAATTTGATGACAGAAAACGATAGCGTCGCCGGGACGAGGGATATTGGCGATGGACGAGTCGAATGCGACTTGCGGGAAGAGGTTGGCGTCGATAGGGCTGGAGAACACGGAAGCGAACCGTCAGGCTTACAGGACGCTGCTGATAACGGCGCCTGGACTCGGTCAGTACATCTCCGGAGCCATTCTCTTCGAGGAGACTCTCTACCAATCCACCACCGACGGCCGGAAGATGGTCGATGTCCTCTCCGAGCAGAACATCGTTCCTGGCATCAAAGTCGACAAGGTACTACGTACTACTACAACTGCTTTCCTTTCTCAGTCATCTCTTGTCTCTAAACTGAATCATAAAACCCATTTTGTAATATATTATGTTATCTAAAATGCAGGGATTGGTGCCACTTGCTGGCTCTAACAACGAGTCGTGGTGCCAAGGGCTCGATGGTCTCGCCTCTCGCTCGGCCGCCTACTACCAGCAGGGTGCTCGTTTCGCCAAATGGTAACGTTTTCCGCATCACGCGTTTTGCTTCAGGTACCCATTTGATTGCCATTATGTGAATTCTGGTTTCTGTTTCTGATCGATATAGGCGTACCGTCGTGAGCATTCCCAACGGTCCATCTGCTCTCGCTGTGAAAGAAGCTGCTTGGGGTCTCGCCCGTTACGCAGCAATCTCTCAGGTAAGGAGGTTGCTCTTCCGGCAAGAAATTTGCTCCGGTAGCTTCTTACATGTATTTTGATTCTCTCAGACAAATCCTTGCACTAAGCGTTTGAGTTCCAACAGGACAACGGGTTGGTGCCGATTGTGGAGCCGGAGATTCTCCTGGACGGAGAGCACAGCATCGACCGTACTTACGAAGTGGCAGAGAAGGTGTGGGCAGAGGTTTTCTTCTACCTCGCCCAGAACAACGTCATGTTCGAAGGTATCGTTTAACGTTCCATTCCAAGTACTTTCTTGTTCGATACAAGAGTTAAGCGATGGAAAATATTCACAACTTCTGGTTGGCATATTGTTTTTTTTTGGGAACAGGTATCCTCCTAAAGCCGAGCATGGTGACTCCAGGTGCAGAGTCGAAGGACAGAGCCACCCCTGAACAGGTCGCTTCTTACACCCTCAAGCTCCTCCGCAACAGAATCCCTCCCGCTGTCCCCGGAATCATGGCAAGTGAACCATATATACACGTGTGTGTATATATATATATATTGTGTTTGTCTATGGAAATGTATAATGATCCTTTTGCGTGGTGTGTTTGGATATTCGGGGTACTGCAGTTCTTGTCGGGTGGTCAGTCGGAGGTGGAGGCCACTCTGAACCTGAACGCGATGAACCAGGGGTCGAACCCGTGGCACGTGTCCTTCTCATACGCACGTGCCCTTCAGAACACCTGTCTGAAGACGTGGGGTGGCAGACCCGAGAACGTAAAGGCCGCTCAGGACACGCTTCTGGTCCGAGCTCAGGCCAACTCCCTCGCCCAGCTCGGCAAGTACACCGGTGAGGGTGAATCCGAGGAGGCCAAGAAGGGCATGTTCGTCAAGGGCTACACTTATTAGCAAATATGAAAAAGAAAAAAGATTGCCAGATGCTGCAGATGATGAATGACGTATAATGAATAAGTTTTCTATGGATTTGGACTCTTAATTTTTTTTTTCATATTAAAATCCATAGATACAACCTAATACGATCACTTTACACGCTCATGGAGACATGAACTGAAACACAAGATCAAAGACTTACTCCTCTGTCCGAAAAGCTCAAAGTAGACAAAGGTTCGAGATCGATATTCACAAAATGATCGAACCATCTCCACAAATCCATTCGTTGAACCAATCGGAAAAGAATAAAGATTCCAATAAAAAAAAATTATCTGTTCAGATCTTACATTGGAAAAAAAATCATTAAAGCTAATACCAACTCAAACCAAGAACATGGAAGAAGAACAGAGCCCTTCCCTCATGAAGAAAGATACCCTAAAGATTAAGATCCAACAAGTCTGTGTAACGCAAACATATGGCTTTTAACGATCCCTCAAAGTGTAAGAACACCTGCAACAAGTTCAAAATGTTGAGTCGAAACATTAACGAGCCTGTACGATCGTACTATCAGTAGGGAAGAGAAGGTGAACCTGTTCATTTTTCAGGCCCTCCTCTAAAGGGTCCGACATGAACGGCATTTGCGTTTTCGAGATTATTATTTACATCGATGCCTTGCTCCTTAAGAAACAAACAGTTGAAACCCGTTTAGGACGAGCCAAATGGAAGACATGCTATAAAGACTAACTCAGCAAAGAATGCATATAGGTACCTGGTTATATGATGCCGGCTCGTGTATTCTCTGGGGCTTGGCGTTCAGATCGATCAGTTTGTTCTCTACTTTTCTTCCAGGCTGGGCATCTGCGGTTGGTTCTTGTCGGCAAGCAGGAGACTTGTTTTGGTTTGGCGAGTTCTCCCTTGCCCGATTCTGCTCCTTGTGCTGCAATCCCGGTTCAGTTACACGGCCGGACTTGTCCCCTGGAAACTGCAAGAATATGCAAGGAGGAAGAAACTTAAAAAAAACAGGAGAAGAGATACAAAATAGGTTCAAGACTCAGCTTTGTGACAACAAGATTCAAATCAAACCTCGACTCTCTGTCTCAGCAATAGAACTCGCCCATGAGTTCTCTTACCACCGACATGTACAACCATGTCGCATTGCAGGCAAAGAGAACTACCGTCTATCTCGCAGTAAAAGAATGCTACTCGGGTTTTTTAAGATCCGGAAAAAGAAAAAAGAAAATATGGGTTTCAAAAATAAAACTTTGGCAGTATAGCGGAAACTGATGAAAGGGGAAGTGAACCTGTACCAGGTGCATTTTCGCAGATGTCACAGCTTGGAGCATGGCTGGGATCAGCCAAACCAACTCTTACATGTCGGCTTGCCAATTTATTGCACAAATGAACCTGAAAACACAAGAAAAAATGACCCTTTTCGTAACCTTATCCAACAAAAACTCGTGGCAAGAAATCTGGGACGATACTCGGGATCCATGAAAGATACAATATCAAAATCCATGGATGTATGTTATCCAGATACAGACTATATGCAAACTCTGAGAACACAAAGAAATCACTGCAACGGACATAAGACAAGGGGATTTCGTGTCTTTTCGTCTGATTTGTACTTGCATTAAAAACATTACACGGAGTAGTGGATGAGAAGCAATACAGAAACTCAATGTGGCGAGTTTGAATGTGGTGCAACTACGAGCAATCTGCTTCATTCCAGCTCCATAGATGTTAAAGTTAAGTGACGAGACAAATTCAACTTATATCTATTTTCGACTTACACATAGATCCAAATCTCAAGTCTTTTCAACAGCAAGAGCCTTAGCTCAAAGTTCATCACTTTTTCACCCACCCAATCATGAAAGTATATAACCCAGGCGAAGTAGAACATTGAAACACGAGGAACGAGGCATCTCGAGATCGAAACTCAAGTCCGATCCAATTGAGAACAGTGTTAAACTAATCCCAGATGCAAAAATAAGATCTTTTCTTTTTGTCCGAACCATCAACGCAGATTCCATCTCTAACTAGAAAGACACGAACTTGCATGTATATTGGGACATAGGCATACATAGAACGGTGAAGGGTGTTTATTAATGAAGATGGCACCTTTTCATCGCAGGAGCGGCAAAGGGCGGCCTCGTCGGCGGCGCAGAAGAGGATGGCGCCGGCGCTCTCGCACGCATCGCACAGGATTCGCATCTTTTATACTCTATTTTATTTTTTGTTTACTTTTTCTTCAACCTTGCGCTTCTAGTTATCTCTCGCTTCTTCCTCTACCGAGAAATTTTCTCACCTTCCAAGCAGCATCGTTCTCCGTCCGAGAGCAGAACCCAGAACTCGATTGTTGGAGACAGAAACAGAAGCAGAAAGAATCTGTTAACTAATGGCGAGAGAGAATTAGGGTTTGGAATACACGGGAGATTAAGGAAGATGACGGGAAGAAGAAAAGTTTTTTATTTTATTGTTATTGAGAAAGTTCTTCCTTCGTTTAATGGCGACGGAGGTGAAGGAGAAAAAGGAAAAGGAGGAGCCGAAGAAGAGAGACCGGTGCAGAAAAAAAGGTGGAACCGAGAGATTCTTACACGCGCTGCGAGTAAAGAAGTTCATTCACTCGCCCTGTCTCCCGTAAACACAATTTCATGTGCAGAGGTAGAAAAATACATAAATAAACGACCAATATTGTTATTATTTTATAATGAGTAAATATTTTCGCAATAAAATAACATAAATAGGATGTAATCGATCATCATCGTTGTTTGTTTAGGCGTGGCTGGTAAAGCAAGTTGTTGGGTCTCTCTCTCTCTCTCTCCAAGGTTGGGAAAATGGTAGTGAGGAATTTGGTGGCACTTGACTTGAATTGTGATAATCAATGTTTTTGCTGACACTTATGTTCATGATTGATAGCTTAGACATGTTTCTGTTTTTTTTTTATTCTGATTTCTATGTGCTTTGGTTATAACAAAAAATGGTGCACCAGAAACTAAGATATATAACATTAAAATAATAAAATGAAATGAAAAAACGAGGGCCACAAGAGAAATAAAATTTTTTTTAAAAAAAGGTGCACAGCGAACTGAAACTGGTGGTCGAGGAAGCAACAGCTTTACAAGCTCTTTTGTTTCTTAGTGGCCCTCGTTTAAAGCGGTCATTTTCATTCACCCCCTAACATATATTTCGATATTATAAATTTAAAATTCAAAATTATTTTCTCATAATTCGCCATAGATTTCACCAAAATATCTCCCTCGCTAATGGGCCACATGTGGGCTGGAAGGGTTTGCTATTTGCTTTCTTTTCTTGCTGGGTCTTATAACTCTCAAACTAAGCCCATTTGCTTTTGGGGAGAATGCTCTTCAACGGATAAAAAAAAAAGCTACTTTCCACGTGGCGTGAGACTAACTGACAATATCAAATATTAAACATCTAAAAATAAATAAAGGGGGCAGCCAATGCCTTTGATTCACGTGGCCTTTTTCGGATTCCCGACAACGTTTCAGGGTCAAAAACGTCATTTCAATCGTATCTCTCCACTCTCTCTCTCTCTCTCGAGTTGAAGAAGACGACGACTCAGCGAGGCGCTTCCCTACGAGATTTGCGGGACCAAATCAATGCCCATTGGTCCCTCTTGGAGAGAGAGAGAGAGAGAGAGAGAGAATATGCAGCAGTGGTAGAAGAACAAGACGAAGAAGAAGACGTCAAAGAAGAAAGGGGCTGTGATTTTCTCCCTATCTCGCTTTCTTCCTCTATCTCTTTCTGGCTGAATTTCTCGACCGGGAGAGATCGTGGGTTCCCCGAGAAATCGACTATTTTCACTGTTCATCACTCCCTGAGATTCCGGGTTCGTCTCGTATGTTTCTTTCTCTCTAACTTTGCTCTCCTTTAGTCGTAGTTTCTTCACCATCGTTTTTCTCCGCGTGGAATCATATTTTTCGTCCTTGCATTTGGTTTCTGTAGAAGGCAATTTTGCTTGTCATCGTTAGATAACACCTAATAGTTTCCATATATCTTAGATCGGGATTTCTATTTTCGGAACCTTTGTTGGGAACGAAAAAGTTTCTACATTTTCATCTGGGTGTCATCGTTTGTTGGTAAAATCAACAGAGAAGAATATTTCTATGCTTATCGAACAAACAAAGTAGGCGATCGCTGCATTGTCAGTACCGCACTCTGAGATTGTGGGATTTATCAGAGGTGAAGGCCTGTGGTGGATGATGCAGATCAGAGCTGCTGAGACTGAGTGAGGGGCTCAAGGCAAATATTTTTATAGGCATGTGTATACTTGCATCAATACACAGCATATACATTGATATCGACCCTTATACATACAGAAAAGTTTACCATTCTGTATCAAAACCTTGAATGATTTGTTGCACATCTTTTTTATAATCCGGAAGTTAGGCCCGGTTACATCTCCCAGAGGAGAGGAGAAGCATAGGTGAATTCCCTCCCCAAATGGAGATTCGAATCTGGGTTGGGAAAGCGTTTTATTCCATTGAGCCATCTGGGCGATTTATTGCACATCTTGAAAGAGAATATATCGTTTATTTTCTTGCACTGAGTACTGATGCGTTCTATTTCGGTGGTTTGAGGAAGTTTTAGTGCTTTTGTTCACTGACTTCGTCCTCTAGACTTGCTGGAATGTTTCCAGTATTTTGAATGTGACAATTTATAAATTTCTTAGCACACAGAGATTGATAGAGAAGGGTGGTTTGTGGGGCCTTATGTAACATTCTTTTCCATTAAAGAAAGTTTGGTTAGTATACGTGACTTCGCCTCCAAGCATAGTGGGTGGCCACTACTGAGCGTCTTAATCTTTTTTTATTCTTCGGTTGACGTCAACCCCCTTTTAAGTAAACTGTGTTATAACAACCTTATGTATAAAATGTCTTGTCTTTGGATTTTCTTCGTTCTCTTGTCTTCTGCATCTTGTTTATCGATCCATTCCAGTGTTCTGTTCTAACAGAAAACGAGGCTTTTTCTTGACCTTTATCAGGTTTGGGTTATGTCCTTTGTTATGGCTGTGTTAGTTGGAAAAGATAAATCAGTTGGTTTCTCTGCAGGGGCTTTTCTGTTTCTGAGGGCGTTAACGAGACCTTACCACAAATCTGGCAGTGTGAAAAGACGGCCCTTTTGACATTTGAACTGTTTTCTGCTCAGGTTAACTGCTTATATTGGATCATGGATGCCTTTTGGTCAAACTAGTGTGAGTAATGGGTGCAATTGCTGGAGAAGAGCTGAAGAAGATGGAGAAGACACAGGCTCCACCGGGCCAGGAAGAGAAGATTCTTGTTCTAGTGAGATTGAGGCCTTTGAACGAGAAAGAGATCGCTGCTAATGAAGTTGCAGATTGGGAATGTATCAATGACACCACCATATTATACAGAAACACATTGCGTGAGGGTTCAACCTTTCCTTCTGCATACACATTCGGTAAGAAGATCCTTTCCTTTTAGCTTAAAACCCTTTATACGTACTTTTGTTTCCTTGAACTTCAGACTAGCACTTAATTCTCTGATCAGGAAAATTCACCTTTCGTCCTGTAGCCGACCACTGTTTTAATTTTCTGTTAATACTTTGGTGATTATTTCAAGGCTAGTAAACATCTGCTATGTACTTAAGTCAACATGGCCTTGTCCAGTTGAACTTCAGACAAGCATCTGACCAGGAAAAAACTTAACTTCATCAAAGAATTAACTTCATGTCCTGTTTCCTGTTGTTTTGGTGACAGATAGAGTGTACCGTGGTGACTGCATGACAAGGCAAGTTTATGAGGAAGGAACCAAGGAAATTGCTCTGTCTGTTGTTGAAGGGATCAATTGTAAGCTTCCATACATATTTTCTCTTGTTCTGCTTATTCAAACTTCAAAAAAACAAAAAAAAATGCTAACCTTTTTGACAACTGTTTTGTTTCCAGCTAGTATTTTTGCATATGGTCAGACGAGTAGTGGAAAGACATACACCATGAATGGTATAACTGAGTTTGCTGTGGGTGACATATTTGACTACATTCATAAGGTACTGTCAAACATTTCTTCAGAAAACTTGTTTTTGTTGTCCTTTCCTTTTATTTTTCTATTTATCTAGTCCACCAATGGATCTGAATGCTGCAGCATGAAAAAAGAGCATTTGCTGTGAAGTTTTCGGCTATTGAGATCTACAACGAGGTCATAAGAGATTTGCTGAGCTCAGATAATACCCCGCTGAGGCTGAGAGATGATCCTGAGGTGAATGAACTTTGATTTACCTTATAGATATTAAAAAAGGTTGTATTCATAACCTTTTCTGACTCTCTTTCTTCTTGTTCTCGATTTTCTATCAGAAAGGGACCATTGTTGAGAAAACCACGGAGGAAGTTCTGAGAGACTGGAACCATTTAAAGGACCTTCTCTCTATCTGTGAAGGTAAAAACCCAAACCTATGTCACTTTATGTCCATTTTCCACGAAACAATCTATAATATATGTTGTCAGGATCCAATGCCACTTAGAGGGATTGATATTCAACCTGGTACTTGTTTGTGCTTGAGTAATCTTTGAGAATTTGAGTGCCCGAGAGATCTGAATATTGCCTTTGCAATCTCTTTTTCTTCTTCTATACATCGAATCATGTTCTTTTTGTCAATGGTCTGCATTCTCTTGAATCTCGTATTTAGTTTTTTCTCTGATTAATTTACATAAGGTGATATTTGAGAAACTATATCTTTTACTCTATTTTTCTCATTTATTCTTTGATATGTTGCAGCGCAGAGAAAGATTGGTGAAACCTCACTGAATGAGAGAAGTTCAAGATCTCATCAGATAATCAGACTGGTAGATAAAACCCGTCTCCATCTTCAGGTTTAAGATACAAGAATTCTCACTGGCCATGTTTGATGCTCTTAACTTTGATTGTCGACTTTCACAGACAGTCGAAAGCTCTGCTCGTGAGTTCTTGGGCAAAGAAAATTCAACAACCCTTGCAGCCAGTGTAGTATGTACTCTCTTGTCTACAAACCCGACAACTTCAGTTTCTTTCTCTGTTTTCAGTCATTGTGTTGATGTTGCTGCTTTTTTACAAACAGAATTTTATCGATTTAGCTGGGAGTGAGCGAGCATCACAGGCTATGTCAGCTGGTGAAAGACTCAAAGAAGGTTGCCATATCAATAGGAGTTTGCTGACTCTAGGGACTGTTATCCGTAAATTAAGGTTGGGCAAAATTTATACCCTTTTAACATTTCCAACCATGCTTTTTTCTTGTAAGTTGTAACACATATTTTTGCTGAATCTTTTGGAAAATGTTAACCCGAATGTGCTTAAAATCTGTGATAATATGATGATGTTGATGATTCAGCAAGGGAAGACACGGGCACATCAACTACAGAGACTCCAAGCTCACACGCATTCTGCAGCCGTGCTTGGGAGGCAATGCCAGAACGGCCATCGTGTGCACTCTGAGCCCAGCAAGAAGCCATGTGGAGCAAACAAGAAACACGCTTCTGTTTGCGTGCTGTGCCAAGGAAGTTACAACAAAGGCTCAGATCAATGTCGTCATGTCCGACAAAGCTCTGGTGAAACACCTTCAGCGCGAGCTAGCCAGACTCGAGGGCGAGCTAAGAAACCCCGCCCCAGCTGCCATGATCTGTGATTGTGCAGTGGCGTCGAGGAGGAAAGATCTTCAGATACAGAAGGTTTCTATCTCAGATGTTGTTTCCCACAATGGGTTTGGCTTAAGTTTGGGATATTGGGGATAGTTGGGTGATTTGTTTGTGTTTTATGTTTGTGCAGATGGAGAAGCAGATTGGAGAATTGACCAAACAGCGGGATCTTGCTCAATCTCGGCTTGAAGATTTCATGAGAATGGTCGAAAATGAGGAATCATTAAGGGTATTATTGCCAGTAACAGTTCCTTTTCAAACTGTCACCGCCCTTGCTAACTCAACTGCTAAATAGAACAGTTATTCTAGTTGGGGGACCTGTAATAACTGATTTATCGAACATTTATATTGCTTTTTGGTTCAACCGTTTGCATTCTTTTTTACAGGCCGGAACTCCACGTCTCTATAGTCATGTGGACAACAAATGGGAGGACAGTTCAGTGTCAGAAGTATCAGGCGTGGTTGATCCAGACAGGACCAGTTTCATATCAGATGGTACCACGCCTTTGTCAACAGCAAGAGCTCATGTTCGGTCTCATTCGGGCGATGATCTGGATGATGAGGTGTCACCGATGTCTGTGAGGGATCCATCAGAAGAATACTGCAAAGAAGTTCAGTGCATCGAGATTGAAGAGCCAGTCACAGAAAGGAACACCGAGGATGAAAATGCAAACCTGGGAGTGGGTCTTGATGAAAATGGGTTTAGTTCTGTAAGCTCGAGACAGAGAGGTAGCTGGAGTGGCAGAGAGAATCACGTCACTGGAATGAGGACTCCACCTGATGGAACAGAGATGGACTATCTGGGAAGGCCAGAGGGTCACTCAGCATATCAAGCTTTTGGGTTCGGTTCTGGTGAGAGATTGTTGAGGAATGACTCAATGTCTTCTCGAGGCAGTGATTCCACTGATGTTCACAGCATCAGAACACCGGTGGGAGAAGAGGGTGGTGGCATTACCAGTGTCCGCACTTTCGTTGAAGGGTTGAAGGAGATGGCTAAGCTTCAAGGCGAGGTAAATGACAACACATTATCTCATTCATTGATTCAGTATCTTTATCTACTGGCATGATGAAACTTGGGTGGGATTCAGGTGGGAGATCTGCAGAACTCGGGGAAAATGGGGAAGGACATTGTGATGTTAGGAACTCAGACAAACTGGTCAGAGGAATTTGAGAGACAGAGAAAAGAGATTATCGAGCTCTGGCAGAGCTGTCATGTCTCACTGGTGCACAGAACTTACTTCTTTTTGCTCTTCAAGGGCGATCAGGCAGATTCGATCTACATTGGAGTCGAGCTGAGAAGACTTTCGTACTTGAAAGAGAGCTTTTCTCAAGGAAACCGAGCCATTGAAGGAGGAGGTCGGACTCTCACTTTGGCCTCAAGGTCAGTCACTGTATACATATATATAACTCTCTCACTCACATATATAACTCTCCTATACCGTTTTTTTGTGTAAAAGTATGAAGGAGCTGAAGCGGGAGAGAAGGATGATGAAGAAGCTGATGGGGAAGAGGTTCTCAGAGGAAGAGAGGAAACGTCTGTACGACACGTTTGGAATAGCGTTGAACTCTAAAGGCAGGAGGATGCAGCTGGCGAACCGGCTTTGGAGCAACACTAAGGACATGAACCATGTGAAGGAGAGCGCTTCGGTCATAGCCAAGCTCGTGAGGTTCTTGGAAAATGGCAGTGGCATCAAGGAAATGTTCGGTCTGAGCTTCACTCCCCCACCAACTCGGAGAAGAAGCATGGCCAGCCTTTTCTAACCAAGACCCCGAAGATCTATTATCATCATCTCTCAATATAATAACAATAATAGGTAGATAGATGTACTGTTATATCGGTTTTGGAATATTCGTGTATCAGAATGTATAAATCCTTAGGGCTGGTAGTGTTGGGTTCTTTGGAGATTTTCTTTTGTCCCACGGCTTTCAGTTTGATACGATGGGTGGTTGGTTCTTCTGATGAGTTCTGGGGAGAAGACAAGACATTGTTCAGGAATCTTCAGATGATGTGTCTCAAGTGTTGTTAAAGCTTGAACTGATAGATTCATTCAGAAGATCTTGTGATTCTTTTGCGTGTTGTGTTCGAGGGATAAAACACTATTAATTAATTTTAAAAAAAGAGAAAAAGAAAATAGGAAAAATCCAAATCCATGGGTTAATTTCATTTGTATTTGGGCCTTAATGGGCCGATTAATAGCAAATCATCTTCTCTTAAAAACAGAAGCCCATTTTGATGTTTAACAATGGCGAGAAGAAAAGCCCATTTACAGCCCATTTAAGAAAGACGACGCCATGGTCTGTGGCTCCGGATCCAACACGACGCTGGTGGGGAAAGGTGGTGCAGGAGGCACCCGCGAGACATCGCTTTACCTGGGAGGAGTTCCAACAGGAATTCGAGGCGAAATACTTCCGACAACAGGACCGGGAGTACCGGGTGACAGAATTCCTCATGTTGCAGCAAGGAGATATGACCGTCAGCGATTACGAGGCGGAGTTTACCCGCCTACTGAGGTATGGAGGGCATCTGGTGCCCACCGAGGCATCAAGGATCCAGAAGTTCGTTGCTGGACTCCGACCCTACCTGCGAAGGAGAATCGAGATCCAGGAGTATCCGACGCTGAGTCGGTATATCGCCCAGCTGGAGAAGGTGGAACGGGGAGAGCAAGAGGAGAATGAGGGGAAGATCCGTGAGCGGAGCCCCGCTGGGAGATACTTCGGTGCGGGATCATCTGGGAAGAACGCTCGGAACCACGACCCGCGTGACAAGGGCAAGGCACCGGCGCTGTCGCCTTGGACCGACGTATGATGAAACACACAGCGGTTGAAATTGGCTTCGAGAAACAAAGAAATTAAATTCCCTTCCCAAGGCGTGAAAGCATATGCTATTTCATTTTATATGGGCAAAATAATCATTGGAAACTGCCATCCCGTTAAGATTCGATCTACGACACTCATCGTACGTATACGTATACGGTGTGTATATATACACACCTAACGCCGGATGAGGGTATCTACCTCACTGTGACCACCCAATCGCAAGAAAAGGCAGAATGGAGCTTCTCTGCAAACCACAAACGTCTCTCTCCTGCTCGTTCTCTCTTCACGTCCCTAAACCCTTTTCTGTAAGCGTAAAGTTTGCTCCTTTTTCATTTCACTTCCAATTCCGAGTTTGCTTCCGACAAATCTGGTATTTCTCTTGGGTTTTCAGGTGAGAAGGACAAGGAGATTTCTGGTTCTATGTGGTTCAGACCAAACCCAGATGGTACTTTGCTTTCTCCATATTTTTCTGTCGTATCTTCGCTCTTGCCCAGTTGTCGGATTCCAGTTACAGAAAGCTGGAGAAAAGTGACAGAACATAACTTTTTATCATACGTAGAGCTACTGAGAATTTGATCATCAAAGTGCTGAGCTATTCACCTAAGGAGATGTCAGTTTAATGAACTGTCTGGATGTTCTTATTGTCCAGGAAAATCCAATGACAGTGTCAGTGACTGGAGCAACTGGTTTTATCGGGAGACGATTGGTCCAGAGACTACAAGCTGGTACACACTGGTTCAATCCGATTATATGCTCTTTTCACATGTTGAAAACCAACCTCAATTCCCAGCCAGCAGGCCTTCTCAAAGATTCTGTAATTTAGTAGATTCTTGTAATAGTTTTGTTCATATGTGACTGTGTGATTCACGTACAGATAATCACTCTGTTCGGGTCTTAACACGCTCTAAATCCAAGGCTGAGCTAATATTTCCGGGTAAGAAGGTAATGGCTAGCCTTGTTCTAATTTCCAGAATGCTCTCTCACCCTCGTGAAAAAACGAGGATTTACCGAAACAATGTACAAGATGATTTCTGTTTCTCAGTCTCTACTCTGATTCATCTAGAGATTGTTTGCATTTTCTTTTTTTCCAGCCAGAGAATTCCCAGGTGTTGTGATTGCCGAAGAACCTCAGTGGAGAAACTGCGTTGAAGGCTCAACGGCTGTAGTAAACTTGGCAGGCCTGTCCATTAGCACGAGGTGGTCTCACGAGGTTAGTCTACCGTTTCTGAAACTGTTCTTTGGTGTAATACTACCACTGCTAATAACCCATTTACTGCTATTGCAGATCAAGAAAGAGATTAAAGAAAGCCGGATTCGTGTCACCTCTAAAGTTAGTGAACACAGTCTGTGATCATTTACTTGATGACCCTTGAATTTCAGATTTGATTATATCTTCTTGATTTTCTGTACTGGAAAATGCATGAAGGTTGTTGAGCTGATAAATAATTCGCCAGAAGAAGCTCGGCCTGCAGTTCTAGTGAGCGCCACTGCTGTTGGCTATTACGGTCTGTACCTTGGTTGTTGTTGTTGTTGTTCATTCTCATGGACCTCTTCTCTAGATATATTTGCAGCCATTGTTGTGTTTGCCATCTCTGTAAGCTCTGTACATTGTCTTTGATCTGTCAGGTACAAGTGAGACAAAAACATTTGACGAAAAGAGTCCATCAGGCAATGATTACCTTGCAGAGGTGTGTGTGTGTGTATACATATATTGGGTTTTGTTTTATCCTCCAGAGTAATGAAAAGATCCAGTTGCAAATTTCTTTTTAAGCTTGTTTGTAAAATCTTCTTCTGGTGTGATTGTAGGTTTGCAGGGAATGGGAAGCAACTGCTATGAAAGTGGACAAGGATGCAGCAAGATTGGCACTTATCCGCATCGGTGTTGTTCTTGAAAAAGATGGTGGTGCTTTAGGTACTTGATCTCTCTCTCTCCCTCTTATCAAATTGATGTCGAGAAAAATACATCCTCATCAAACACAGACATATATATATGTATATACACACACATACCAAAAGATAAGCATGTTGTTGTATTGTTTTTTTTTTTTTGCAGCCAAAATGATACCTTTCTACAAAATGTACGCTGGAGGGCCTCTGGGTTCAGGACAGCAATGGTACGAACGCACTACTCTCATAACAAGCTTCTCCAAGTTTGGCATTTTGGTCATTCATTCGTTCATTCATGGGGGGTGGGCAGGTTCTCTTGGATTCACTTGGACGACATAGTGAACCTAATCTACGAGTCCCTCACAAATCCATCCTATCAAGGTATATCACCTTACACTTGTTAATACCACCATCCTAAAAAACGGCAATTCTACAGTTAAAGATCAGAATTGGTAAATGGTTGCACTGTATTATGGGGGGCAGGAGTGATAAATGGGACGGCACCTAACCCGGTGAGGCTGGGAGAGATGTGCGAGCAGCTGGGGAGAGTGCTGGGCCGACCGTCGTGGCTGCCAGTGCCTGACTTTGCCCTCAAGGCTCTGCTCGGAGAAGGTGCCTCTGTGGTTCTTGAGGGTCAAAGGGTTTTGCCCGTCAGAGCCAAGGAGCTTGGCTTTCGTTTCAAGTACCCCTACGTTAAAGACGCCCTCAGAGCCATTTTGCAGCAGTGATTTGACTAAAAGAAGAAAAAGAAAATGTTTATTCTGAGATGAACAAAGGGTGGTTATTATTTCCTTTTCTGTTTTTGTTTCTTTTGACATAATACACACAACATAATGGAGAAATCATGAATGCAACTACTGTGCTCCACTAAAGAGATGGCTGAGCAAATGGCTCAATTTCAACCCCTCAATGAATACTTCTTCCCAGTAAAAGCTTGAAACTTGGGCTCTTCTTTCTTCTCCGGTTGCTCTTGTTTTTCATCTTTCCCACCTCCCTGAGAAAAAAGAACAGCCAATCACATTCATTCTCTGAATCCAATTGGCTGACTCTCATGGCAACGTAAAAGTTGATATAGTACACGTATTAGTTCAACATGTACCTTTTGCGTACGATTTGGGTTTGCCCCAAACACAAGTTTCCCCTGAGACTGACGAGAACTGCTTGTTATCGATGACGACTGGCCACTACCATCAGCAGCAACGGCTGGCTGCTTGTCTTTGGAACAAGACACGACTGATGGCTGATAGGACAGAGGTTTCCCGTCTAAACGTCTACTGGTTCCAGTGAAAGGGTTAAACTTTGGTTCTGGTTCAGCTGGAGGCTCTTCTTCAACTACATACGAACCAAAAAAGCTCACTAAAACATCTTATGGAAACTTGATTGTTAACTCCGAAATGATGGTTCTGTCATGCATACAAACCTTTCCCCAGACCTTTGGCCTGAGCAGGAGCTGCAGGCCGTTCTGGCTCTTTATAATCAAGGGGAGGTGCAAAATCAACTTCACAGTCTGTTTCAATGATGCTGATTGCGTTAGAAGGCTTTGTCTCGACTATGTCTATGAAGTACTTTTTATTGTTGTAAGGAACCATTATGCTATCCCCGGTGGTTAAGCATGAATAACTCCTCAATGTCGTTTCCAAGCTGCAAGGAAAATATAGGATTAAGATGGACCCAAAAAGATGGCATGGAATAGCCACAAGCCAAACATACAAAGGAACAAGATTAACATTATACGGATTGATACTTGCAAGATGGATTACGTAAAACATTTGATGGGAGCAATATATCGTCGCATGACCAGAAATATATGAATATGAAAGGCAAAAAATAGGTGACTCACATGGCCTTCGGGTTAGATATATCAAGAAAGTCTGTTGTGTGGGGCTGCAGTTTAACGTAGGTTCCCTTTGGGAGAGTGACGTTTTTAACTCTCACAATGTCTCCTTCTTGCAATAGAAGGTTCTGCATCATCTGGATGAAAAATATTCATATCAACTAAGAAAGACTCGGTCAATCACAAGGTCGCAAGCCATTTCCATTTCCATTGACACTAAAATAATAGTTCATAAATATGATTCTCACCCAGTATGGCATGTAAATCATGCCTTCTTCTGCAATGAACTCGAGGACTCCACAGTGAGAGACACGTTCCGTTGCAGCATTCCGAAGCTCAAAGAGCATTGGGTAGTCAATATGCAGAGAGGCTATATGGTTTATCTATGTTAGTATCCTATTTTTCTCTTTATTTTTTTAAGTTTAACAAATCAAACTGGGGCAAAAACACGAAAAACTGGAGTAACAATGTGAAAGAATATAACATACCTAGGCGATCAAGGGCTGATGGTGGCATTATAACTGACATGAACATAAAATAAATCAAATTTCAACTTAAACAGTTGAAAATCAAAAGTGATGGGAAACATGAGCTAGTATACAGATCATATAATAACTTACTCTTGTCACCACTTTCGAGTTGTGGCTGCAGGGAATAATAAGGAAAGAGGGATTAAAAATTGTACAGAAACATTACGGTAGATACGAATGAAACAATGCTGCAATCATCTTTTGAAGTGAGCTTAACTATGGACTTCAGATTGAGAAGAAATTACAAACATATGCATCAAGGATGAGATAATAAAACACAAATATAACAAAATCTGGCACGGAAGGCTGAAGTTATATTTATTCGGCATGACAACTTCATAATTGTCCTCCTCAAGCTTCTCCTCGGTACCAAACTAACAGTAAACAATTAAAACCGAACCTTATCAATAAAGGATGCTGGATAACACCGATAAGTCTGCTCAAATGATGTTCCATAATAGCCATATCCATCAAAATACTGCATCAGAATAATTCAACACAAGTACAATACATTATGTAAACTGACTGTACAAGTATAGAACGAAGATAAAGGTGCAAGAATAAACAATTTAGCAGCTAAAAAAACAAACAAGAGAACGTACCATATTTTCTTCCAGACCAATAGAGCAAATCCAGGTAACCCGACCGCCAACCTTCCGATAAGGGGGGAAGAGAAAGAAAAGCCACAAGGCTCAGAGCAATAGGAAGTAATCAATTTCCTAAGATATAAACAAACACCAATTCATCTGCCATACAAAAATCAAAATTTTAACTTTACCCACTACCTAAATTTTCCTAAAACCAAAGACCTAGGATCCGATCTTACAAACAGTCAGAAGCACAAAGAAGGCGGAAACCAATTTTGCTACCATCAAAACACATGGGCATCCAACCCCGATTGGGGGGACTAACAAAATTCTACCAAGTTGTACCACCTAAAAGTTTACGAAAAGCTAGATTGTTCGACCATCCCTGTCAGACTTCCAAGAAACCTCAAAACGGACAAAACTAATCAGAGAACTCGTTGTCTGGGATTAGATTCTGACAATTTCGAAGTAGAAACAAAACCCTAAAATCGAAGCTTGGTTTCAGATAATCGAGCGAGAAAAATTCGGGAGAGAGAGAGAGCACCAGTTAAGCGAGAGAACAACGAAGTTACCCCGGGAGGAGAGAGATCGCAGAGGAATTGGTGACAGACAGGTGAGAGAGAAGGAATAATTGATAGCGTTATTGGAGACGATGATGTTTGTATATATACTATACGGTGCGTATCGGTCGCGCGAAGTCCACGTGGAAGGGATAGGAGGCCTACCATACGGTATTGGGCCTAGAGGGTTCAGCGGCCCATCGGGCCTCCGATACTGATATCTCTTGATTTAATAATATTATGATATATCTACCATTTCACACAGCTGATAGTCGAGTAATTATTACGTTAGAGCTTTTATCACCAATCGATGTCGCAGTCTAAAGAGTAATCGAATCAAAACCACTTACTATACAAAAATCCCGATGTCCACTGTCTTTTTCTCCCCAAAAAAAAAAAAAAAAAAAAAAAAAAATTCACGTGAACCAGAACTTGTCTCCTGCCATTTTTTATTCAACGAGAAAAAAGTAATAAAATTTAAATACGGGGTCTCTCAGGAGAGTTCTTATTTAGCAGAGAATCCTTCACGATCATATTACAGACACAACAGAATGGTGATAAGGACAACACCAGATGAGAAACATGCCGGAGGCAAATCCACCATCTTACTAACCTGAAAAAAACAGATGAATATATGGTTCGCTCGCTGACAAGGCCGACAAGCGATAAAAGAATCCTTCGGGGGGTCAAAGGCCCGTCCCTCCTCTCAGTCTGCTCGGGACTGACCCGCTCGGGAAGACAAGATGATACCGACGATGAGGCCGTACAGAGCCAGCGCTTCAGCAAAAATGAGGATAAGAATCATCCCGACAAAAAGCTTTGGCTGTTGAGCATTGGCCCTGTGAACAGAAACAACATTGGATATAATTAAATAGAATGCTTGATGGATATACCTCAAGAAAATGCACACTAGGGCGTTCATCATCCTACCTGACACCAGCATCACCCACGATCCCGATGGCCATTCCAGCCGAAAGACCAGCAAGGCCACAGGCGAGACCAGAAGAGAGATGGGCATACCCATCAAAGAGGTAGTATGACTTAGCCTTGGGGTTGATCCCGGTACTGATGATAACAGCAATAATCAATCCATAGATACCGAGAACACCAGCCATAACCACTGGGACAATCGACTTCATTACCAACTCAGGCCTCATCACACCCATCGATGCCACACCTACACCACTCTTTGCCGTCCCATAAGCAGCTCCCATGCCTAATAACGCGAGACACATTCATTATTCATGGATTCATATCGCAATGTAACTCTGCGTGTTCATAAGCAAATTGCTCAGAAAGATCCAAATTTTCAACTAGGAACAAATACTTTATATTCAATCAATTTTATAGAAGAGCTAAATTTTCTTAAGTTAATATCGATCACAGCAACTACAAAGCCTTGGAGTTTCTCACGAAACAAAAGGGACATTTTTTGGTGCAGTGGATTTCACAAGGTTGGTTCAAAAAATTTCTTCAGACTCCAACAAACACCAAGCCTAGGAACAAATATCAATTCACCAACACAAATCTACAAAAAAAACCTGAATTTTCGAAAATCCAGCAAACGAGCGTCTTAATTCCTCAAGATCCTCGTCCACTACAGCAAGCAGAGAGATCAGAAATATACACTATCCAAAAGGACAGACTTGAATAAATCTCTCCCATCCAAGTCAAATCCAGGGCAGAAGGCTATAATCATGATTGTCTTGGATTCCAGTAACCCAAAGTTCAGAAAGATCATAGAAACAACAGAAGCGGACAGATCGGCGTATTCCGCTAGACACCGATCCCTAAACTAGGAAAACATATCCCGATCTCTCCAGATTTCATTCGATCCCAGCGACTGGGAAGTTCAGAAACACCACGAAAGCAACCAAAAACACAGATCGAACGGAATTCAAAAGGAAAATCAGAATTTAGAGTTCGTTTACAGGAGAAAACGAGCGCAGCCGCAGCGCCGAGGAAACCGAAGAAAGGTGCAGTCTCATCGCCACTGAACGAAGACATATCTGGCCGGTTCCGGATCTTAAGACGAGATCGCCGAAGGTTGCCGTAAGAATTTTGTTATTCTCTAAGCAGCGAGACCGGGGATCTGATCTTACCTGGTTCTCTTTGAGGATTGACAGTTGAACCCCGTCTGTCATATTATAGCAGCGATGCACCCACGTCGTCGTGATCTCAGTCGGGTCGACCCGCACTCGACCCGGTTTATCATTTGGGCCTTCTGTCTGAGCCCATATAACTTGTTTTATCGAACGGTCCATGTAAAGCTAGGATAGGTTTATCGGACGGTCTATATTTAATTTCTCAATGACCACGTCCTTTCGGAGATGTCGTATTTTACATTAACTTGTATCTCTTCGACCAGAAACGCTTTTTTTTTTTCTTGCAGAGGAATGTGAAGGACGATAATAACCTTGTATCTCTTCCTCGTTACGTTAAGCATAGAACCGAGGCTATTTTGGTAATCCTGGAAACAGTATCGAACTCTTCTGCTTCCGTTCTCGCTCTCTTTCTCGATATCCATTTCTCGTCTCTTCGGACAAATCTGTAAGTTTATTGTCTTTCTTCCTCGTCTTCATGTCTCGTGTAATCTGTGATTTTTACGGATGTGTTCCATCTTTAAGCTGTCTCTCTAGGGTTTCTGTTCTCTATATTCAATTTCTCCCAAAAAAAAACATTTCCTTGGGGGAAATTGGGCTCACAATCGTAGCTCCCACTCAAATTCGAGATCTTTAGGCGGTAACCTAGTGTTGGCAGTTGTAATTTTTCGTGATTTCTATTCATCCCATTGTTTGTGACGAATTTCGATTGTTTGGGTTATTTGCTGACGAAGAACCCTACCTGGTTCTTGTGCTACGGTTTTTGGGAGTTGTTTTACAGTGGGCCAAAGAGACATTCTGATACCGGAAGGTGTGATTTTTCATGGTTATTGCCTAAATTATTGTCGGAAATTCTTTTTTTTTTTCGTTTTCTTTGGAAGATAAGAAGATGGAGAGTGGAGGGCAGTATGAAAATGGAAGGTACAAACCCGATTACTACAAAGGCGCACACTCTATGGTAAGATACACATGAAATGGTTACTCTTTTTTGTTTTTGGGCTTCCTCCATTGAAGCTAAGTAGATGGAGACTGTGTGGGCAGTGGAACCTGATGCCACAGCATCAGATAAAGGAGCAACACAATGCGCTGGTGATGAATAAGAAGATCATGTCCATCCTGGCCGAGAGGGATGCAGCGATACATGAAAGGAATGAAGCCATATCTGCAAAGGGGGAAGCTCTAGCTGCTAGAGATGATGCCCTTCAGCAACGAGACAAAGCTCTTTCCGAGAGGGATAACGCCTTGATGCAGAGAGACAATGCCTTGGCTGCGCTTCAGTACGGGGAAAACCATTTGCCCAGTTCTCGGAATGGCATGGCTGAGGAGGCTGTGCGTGCCGGGGAAACCCACATACCTGAAGCCTTTCCTATATCGACTGAAACAGCAAACACGAAGAAGAGCAAAAGGAAGAAGGAGAAAAAGCCGCCAGTTCAGTCAAAGGATCTGAACCTCCGAGCTGGAAAGAAATGCAGAACAGACTGGGAAAGTACCGATGTGGGTTTGAACCTAATCACCTTCGAAGAGACGACTATGCCAGTACCGATATGCACGTGCACGGGATCGGCCCATCAGTGTTACAAATGGGGAAACGGAGGGTGGCAGTCTTCTTGCTGCACAACCACATTGTCGCAGTATCCGCTTCCACAGATGCCGAACAAGAGGCATTCCCGAATGGGTGGACGGAAGATGAGCGGAAGCGTTTTCACGAGACTACTCAGCCGTTTGGCAGCTGAAGGGCACGATCTCTCTTGCCCCGTCGATCTCAAGTACTACTGGGCCAGGCACGGTACTAATCGCTACATCACCATCAAGTAATGTTCGTTCTCTCTTTCTTTCTCCAAAGCTTTGCTTCCTGATTTTAAGATTACGGTATTAAGTAGTGGTCAGAATGAATATGGAATTGAAAGAATGAAAGCTGAAGCTTATGTGTTAAGGTTGCTGTCATCTTGTCAATATGTCTTTGTAAGAGGTAAAACCCAAATTGTTATAATCTTTTGGTCGGAATTCACTCTGATAATGGCTCAATGCTGTGTATATATAGACACGTACTTTCATCTCATAACGACATGAAAGTATTATATAATTGAAATTAAATAATTACGTAGTTATAGAACTGATTAAATCCTAAATTGTACATATCCTTCCGAATAATGGAAACCAGTTTCTTTTTTGTCCCTGTTCATCAATAAAGGGTTCCCGTTTACATGAACTAATTTCAGCAAGCCACTTATAATTGGATTAAGACTTGATCCACGTGATTTGCACGTTCTTTTCTTCTTCTTTTGTTTTTAAACTTAATTAATCCCATCTTATATCATAAATGTTTTATTTACTCCGAATTCTAATTGCGAAAATATTTATAGGAAGGCTTAGATACTTTGTATGAAACATACAGATTGAATGGGATGGTTATTGGTAGTGGCACATTAATGTAACCATGCGAAGGTGTCAACATATGTTGGGTGGTGGGGGCTCAGACATTAAAGACGAATATTAAAGGCCAATATGAATATATATTGATAGGCGACAATGTTTACACTTTTACAATATGTGTCATTATCCAAAATTTACTATTTTATACTTTTGCTCCGTTTTAAAATATTTATTGTTTTAAATTATTTCATATTTTTTTTAAAAAAGAGAAAAAAAATTACATAAACAAAAATTCTTGTTTGATGATAAAAATAATGTTATCATTAATATTATATTGGAATTTGGTAAAGATAAAATTAAAAATTATTGTAAAAAAATGTTTTGAAAATATAAAATTACAAATATTTTGAAACATAAAAAATAACCTAAGATGTTGAATGAAAAATGGTTTTCAGAGTTTTTGGATTTTAAAAACTGAAAAAACCGATAATCAAGTTTTTTGAAATTTGGTTTTCCTAAAAACCCAGAAATCTATTTTATGGAAAAAATCAACTAAAAACCAAAAAACCACATTTTTTTAGAATTTATAAACTTATAAAATCCAAAATCCAAAAATCAAAAACTAAAAACCAAAAACCAAAAACTAAAGCCAAAAACCCAAAATAAAAACCAATGTCATTCAAGGCCTAAAATTATAAATATTTTGAAACGGAGAGAATATATTGATAGGCGACGATAATCGTTTATTCATGTTGAATTTTGGTACGTCGTTGGTGTAATAATTCACTAATGTAAGTATTTACGTGTTATCGTATCATACCACTATGTATATGAACCAACTTATATTCCTTTTCATCGCGGAAACCATTTTTTTTTTAACACAGAACGGTGCATTATAAAAATAATTTGTGATTTGTTTTAATATATATATTTTAAAAAGAAAGAAAGAATGGCTACACACTATGCGGAGACACGGGAGACGGCAGAATCTTTGGTTGAGCAACAAATGTCGAATGTGGTCGGAAGGGGATCTGAAACGCAGTCCAAATACAAATTATCAGAAAGGAAAAAAAAAACAAAAGAAATATCCGAATTATAAATTTGTAATAAAAACAGCATCTTGGCAATTATGCGTTGAGAGAGGTTAGAGTTTTTATTTTTATACCTTATTTTATTCTTAAAAATCATATAGAAATTAAATTCATTTAAGATCTGCAGAAGATTGCATGTAATCCAAAATCTCTCGGGGTGTATTAAATTCACGGGTCCCTCTGGGGGTGTTTTGTATTTTTTTCCCCTTCTTCCCCCATGAATTCCGTGTCTAAAGTCTCCCTTCCTCAAGCTTTTACTATTTCCTCAAGAAAAAACGGAGAGAGAGAATCACTGGGGGGAAAAGAAAAAAATCCCTCCTTTACTTTCCAATTTCTAGAGAGAGAGAGATTTGATTGATTTTCAACGCGTTCTGGAGAGAGAAATTGCTCTGTTGTTCGTCTGCTTCTTCGCCATCTGCGCCATTGATTGATTCGGTGTAGAAGCAGATACACCCACCGCATTTGCTCTCTTTTTTTTTTCTCCTTCCGTAAAGGTAATATTTTTTTTTTCTCTCTATCAAGTTGACGAGACATTGACAGAATCTGTAGTTCTCGAGTTTCTGTGAGAGCGCTAATCTTCTGCTTAGTTCGTGCATCTGGTGGTCGGATGTTCACTACTGTTTACCCTTTTTCCTGCTCTCTGATCGAAGGTTTTTCCAAGCTTTGGACTTTTTAGCGTCTCAGTTCTCCGAGCGGTGGGTTTTTACCTTTCTCGTTGTTGTTGCATTATCCTTCGGATTCGATTTCAGCCGCGGGATTAGGGAAAATGGGTGATACGGAAAAGGGTAATACCGATATGTTGCGGAGAATTCATTCTTCGTTCGGTGTATCGTCTTCACTGATCCCGAAGCGGCCTCTGTCAATGAATCAGCAGCTCGAAATCCCGCATTTGAACCCTAATCTCATCCGTTCCCGGCAATTTCCCCAGTTCCCACAGCCTTTCAGCAGTACCAGCAGCAGTGGCGGCGACAGTGGCAAGCGGCCCGGCATGCCGCCGTCGCACCCGAATCCGATCCCGCCCATTTCGCCGTACTCTCAGATCCCGGCGACCCGACAACCCGGTTCGCAGAATTTCAACCCGGGACCCAGTCATTCTCGGTCCCTGTCGCAGCCCTCCTCCTTCTTCACATTCGACTCCTTGCCGCCGTTGAGCCCCTCTACGTTCCGCGATTCTCCGTCGGCGCCGGATCATGACGTGCCGATGGAGGATAGAGACTCCGGGGGATTCAACCCTTCCTTGCCCCCGTCCCCGTTCACGAGGTCTAACTCGAGCTCTAGTTCGTCGAGGGTCGGCGGCGGGGAGAGTCTCCCCC
>NW_010971389.1:3016721-3025767 GCF_000463585.1 Tarenaya hassleriana | reverse complement strand
GGGGAGAGTCTCCCGCCGAGAAAGGCTCATAGGCGGTCTAACAGTGATATCCCCTTTGGGTTTAATTCCATGCTTGTTCAGAATTCTCCGCCATTAACCCCTCCCAAGCCCTTGGAGAGATCGGTTTCTGGTGGAGAGGTTACGGATTGGTCCAAACCGGCTCATCTTGTGAAGAGGGAATCGAGCTGCGAGAGAGAAGGGGTCGGAGATAGAAAATCGGAAGGCGGTGATGTTGCTGACGACTTGTTCTCGGCCTATATGAATCTGGAAAACATCGATGTTTTGAACTCATCTGGTGCTGAAGATAGCAAGAATGGTAATGAGAACAGGGAGGACATGGAAAGCAGTAGAAAGATGAATGGTGGTAATAGCAGCGATACTGAAGGAGAGAGCAGTGTGAATGAGAGTGGAAATAGCTTTCAGAAGATCGGGATGAGTTCTATGGGCGTGAAGAGAAGTGCAGGCGGAGACATTGCGCCTACAGGCAGACACTACAGGAGTGTTTCAGTGGATAGTTGTTTCATGGGGAAGTTAGATTTCGGAGATGAATCACCAAAGCTGCCACCTTCTGCCGGAAATCTACCTGGGAAGGTTTCTCCGACCAATTCAATCGATGGGAACTCGAGCAACTTCGGCCTCGAGCTTGGGAATGGTGAGTTTAACGCAGCGGAGATGAAGAAGATCATGGCTAACGAGAAACTTGTTGAGATTGCTGTAAATGACCCTAAGCGTGTCAAAAGGTATCGAATTACATTGCCACAACGAAACCCTAATAAACGCATACGATGTTTGACTGTTTGTATGTGCAATTGTTTACAGAATCTTGGCGAACCGTCAATCGGCTGCACGTTCAAAGGAGAGGAAAATGAGATACATTGCCGAGCTGGAACACAAGGTTCAGACCCTTCAGACAGAAGCTACCACATTGTCAGCTCAGCTCACGCTTTTGCAGGTGGGGAGCAGACGAACGAACGGGGTTGAAATCGTTCTGATTTTTCTTTTACCGGTCATTGATTATGCATCTTTCTCGATGGATGCAGAGAGATTCAGTTGGGTTGACAAACCTGAACAACGAGCTGAAGTTTCGTCTTCAAGCAATGGAGCAGCAGGCTCAACTCCGGGACGGTAACTAACCTTGATTTTCTTCATTCTGGCATTTGCTGATCATATGTTGTTGCTTAATCGCTACTCTGATACATATTCAAAAGTGAACTGCTGCATATTTGAGACATCTGAATTGGTCTGAGAGTTCATTTTACGAAACCCTAATATCTTTTTTGCTCAAAGTTTCCTTTTTTCTGCAGACCATTTGTTGTGTGTGTGTGTGTGTGTGTATATATATGGAACTGGTAGTCGAGAGAACACATCTAGTTTCGAAAAAAAAACTTTTTTTTTGGTCAGGACAAGATTACTCTATGCGTTTTCTGATCATCCAATGGGAAAGTGACGTGATCGTGTTTTGGTTCTTTTCCTTGGTCGGGGCAGCCCTGAACGAAGCACTGACGGCGGAAGTGCAAAGGCTGAAGCTGGCGACACGTGCCAGCGAATCCGAGAGATCAGAACTGCAGTCACTTAACCCCGAAATGTTCCAGCAGCTCAATCTCAGCCATTTGGAGCCACAGACGCAGCCATCCATGACGTCATCTAAGCCCGAGTCTGGCAAATAAGATGGACCGAGGGTGGGTTTGTTTCTATAGCTCTCGGCTATATATTATATAATTTTATGGTAATGTGCAGAGTCAAGTTTAAATTTATATATAAATACATGTGGGTTGCGTCCAACAAATTCTATGATACATACATACACAGGCTTATATATGTAGTTATAGTGACGTTTAAATTTTATTTTGTTGAGTATATTCTCATGAAAGATATTAGTCTTCCACATGTGGATAGAGTTTAATTGTCCCGAAACGTTTCCCTTTCATTACATTCCTTGTAAGCCCATCATATTTATTAGTTTTTTTCAATCTTCTTCATATATATATATATATATATACGTGTGTGTGTGTGACGAGGCGTGAAGATATTAGACATCTACGTGTGGGCAAAGTTTATTCAAAAAACTAACTGCGGAAATTGGGGTGAAAGATATTCTTCGGTCCATCTCTCGACGACATGGTCCCTCTCTCTATTATATATACATATATATATATATATATGCACGTGTGTGTATATATATATATATATAATGTCCTGAATTTCTATTTTTGGGCTTACGGGAATATATCATTTTACAATGGAAGGAAGGTTTTTGCTACAAAGATGCTTTCAGAGAGAAACTAAAAAGATACAGAAAGTGTAGGGGGAAAGGGCACAAGTTACATCTCCTGCTGCGAATCCCCATAGTCACAAAGGGCTCACTGGTCAGAGCCAGTTTTCAGAGGCTGATTCTGCCCCTCAAGCAGACTTATTTGTCGCCTGAGCTTAGCAATATGAGCTTGAACCTATCAATATCCGGATTCAAACCACATGATTACATACTGGAGTGCCTAAGAAAAGTATGTAGGATATGAAATCATCACACATTGAGATCAGATACACGTTTGTTCTGATTGAGAATGAGTTGTTTTAATTACCTGCTGACGAGCAGCCGCAAGTTGTAGCAGTTCGTCTGCTTCAGAGAAGTTCATGAACCACTGTCCCAAACTATGGTCTTTGATATCACCTCTCTTCTTCTTTCCCGGGTCTTCGACTTGCACTACAACCAATCAAAAGCGACAATACCTTTTTTTTCTCAGAGTTTCTGTAATGAAACACATGGACTATTCTATGGGACGTACTAGGGGCGGGCAAGCTGTAGCCAGCAGGTAATCTTGGAAAGGTCACTGCCGGGTGATTCTGAACACGAGCTAGAAAACTTTCTGAAGGGTCAGGAAAGACGATTTCATCGTACGACTCCACGACAACAGGCTTCTTTGTTGACAAAGGACCTGATTCATCCTCTGGATATAACTTTAGATGATGGTATCTGTTGCATCCAACAACTACAAGGATGAATAATAATGTTCTTCTTGGAAAACTATAAAGAAACATCAGCAAAAGAAAAAACAGCATATTTCAAATACCCATCTTGGTGAATAGAGAAACCATCACAGGAATCATACACAAGAAACCAAGGATTCGAATGCAAGGAAAATGACTTACAAACTCAATGGCTTGTCACAGACGTCGGTGTGGAAATACAAAGTGATCGCAATCTCGAACTCTCCCCAACCAGACTCTGACAACTCAAACGGCGGTTCCTCAACAACTCTGGTGGGGTTATTGAAACTAGAATGAAGCTGGAAAACCACTTTCTTCATTACCACACCAAGATCCTCATTTGTTGCCCCACGAACATACACAGTCCACTTGTGAGATTGATATCTAAACAAAGAAAAAACAAAAGAATAGAGAAAGGCTTTCATTCGAAAACGTATCATGAAATCTGAGTTGTAAGTCTTATCATAATTTTAATGCAACTTACTCGCTGGCCTTCTTGCCTAGCCAAAATGCCACATTTCCATACACAATGGGAACGCTTATCTCGATATCTTTAAGCTTCTTCTGCGAACAAGCAAAATATGCCCGAAAAGAACGCCATTTTAGTGATTCAAACTTCAAATAACAGTTCCACCATGATTAATGCCTACATCTAAATTTCTAGCCACAGTGTCTCCTCGACTAAACAAATGTAACAAAAAAAACCCTTAAATTTCATCCTCGAACAATTAACATGAAGAGGAGCAGGGCCAAACAGATCAATTCGCCACTGGGTTATGTTCGTTCGATTGGTATGACAAAAGGGTTCGATTTGATTTAGAAGAAGACGCGATGCAGCATACCTTTTCTTCAGGTTTGGCCATCTTGGTTCTCAGCGATTTTGGGGTGGGTCCAGTGATTTCAGGCTGATCTTGACCGTGTTTTTTAGACGACGAGCTATTTGTCATTACTTGGTCTTCGAAGGATAACACTTTCTCTTCTGGGAAATCAAGGATTTGGCTCTGCGAAATTAGGGTTCTCCTTCCTTTTCGTTTTTTTTTTTTTGGGGAACAAAATATGTTATTCCTGATTCAGTACGGTCGAGTTCTCACAGGCAAATTCAATGGGAAAACATCCTGCCGTTTGTCTTTCAGGCAAGCGAACTGTGTGCCGGTGTTCTGATTTAGGATCCAAAGAACTTCTAATGCCACATCCTGCCGTTCTCTTTAGATAATAGCGAAGTGTGTGTTGTTCAGAAAGCTTGTGCGTTTTGGGCTTTGGGCATCTTCCATATAGTGTGACGTGCAATGTAGTATAGTACACATTTACATTCAAAACCATTCAAATTAGCAGATTGAAATCAATAAATATTTTTTATGAGAGGCATTCAATAAACCCTTTTGCTTTCGTAATCGGATTAAACTTACATAGAAAGATTTGGAATTTAGGCAATTCCTTGAATATATACATATATATGTATTGATGTAGTTATAATTTACAAACTAGTTTGCATTGATTTAACAAATGACGCAGATTAATTAAACCAACAAATATATATTTGGTACCGAGTAATTGCAGGGGCCTCTCTACACAGAGTTGGATTTCTTAGTTTTTGGTGTTGAAAGAATGATATTTCACTAATTGACCGGCGAATGATTTTGCTTGGCACCCACGAAACCTCTCAAGAAGGCCATTTAGCTACAGTTCTTGTTGAAGAAAAACATGTAATTGCATTGAATCTCTCTCTCTCTCTCTCTCTCTCTCTCTCTCTCTCTCTCTCTCTTTCTCTCTCTCTCTCTCTCTGATCAGAGGTTTCACATGGTTCTGTCTTTCAGCTACGAAAACTGGAAAATAAAAAAGGACTGTCGTGTGATGGCAAGCAACGAAAGCTGGACTGAATAGCATGATCATGAATCATGTTTTGGATATGAAACTGTGGCAGATCCAACAGCTTTCATTTGCACTTCACAAGGGTTTGTCTCCTCAATGAGGTTCCACGTGCCATCATTGCGCATAACAGACACTAACATATTCAGTTCTTTAAAATGGAAAATCTCTTTGGGAGATTATGTCGGGACCTCTATAGCTGTTAAGTCCCCTTCCATGACGATAATAACGAAGAACATATGACCGGCCCTTAGACAGATGGAGCTTGGAATTTTTTTTAAATGGGCATGTGGGTTTGTCTATGGAAACTTCTGCCAGTTTTTCTACATCAACATTATGAAAATTATAACCAGAGGGCCCATATTAGGCCGTGGAACCTGCAATTTGTTGGGCGAGGCTTAAACAACAGAGACGACGAAGTTCCAAGATTATGATTATTATCAATTAAATCTCAATCTCGTTTGGATTTCTGGTCTGCCTGTCAATCAACAAAGTGTAAAATTTTTACAAAAATGTGTGTTCTACCAAACTTTAAAAAAAAAAGGCTATCTCTTCATCGAGATTCAGCGAATCTGAGAAGTGATGGTGAAGAAGAGAGATTCGTCACAGGGTAAAGTCAAGCCGCCCATTGGATGGTCAAACCCGAACTCTTCCTCGGCTTTGTTCAGCAAGGCTTGAAACGCTGGCTCGTTCAAGTAAGAAACCGGCACCACATATCTCTTCTTCAGATTCTCCCCGACGTATACGGCCATGAACCCTTTTGGCGTCGACGATGGTTCGCTGACAGGCCGGCGTTTCGTCTGCTTAGCTGCCACTAAATTTCTCAAGAAGGCCATTCTGATTATCGCTTGTTGATTTGAGGTGTCTTTCTTTTGGGAGGAGAAGCTGTTGATATCTTGATATCGGTTTGGTTTGTGAGTCAAAATGGATATGGCATGTGTATATATATAGATGAAGATGGCAGAGAAAATTTCACAGAGAATTGTCAAGTTGTGGCCTACAAACACATGGTTTTGGCTTGGAGATACTAAACCGGAAGATCAGATAAGAGTCCATAGATTTGTAATGATGCTAGGCTGTTGAGTGGTATAGTGTCTGCCCTACATGAATGAATGACGATGAGACAGGAACTGAAACAAAGCTACAAACTTCTTTATGAGCTATGTCTGTAATCAGAGGCCAGTGGCATTAACAGCGCCAAATCTCTTCAACAACATGAAAGAAACAGGAACATGTGAATGGGCCCATAGACAGGACAGGAGGAAGAAGATGCTTTCCAAGTTTCTGTGGCAGATAGTTGATTTGGTTCACATACTCCCAACTCAAAGGCATAGCCATGTGTTTCTGTCTACAGAAAACTTTCAGGTAGAAGACCTATGTTCTGGTCGTGGTCCTGCAAATGTTACAGGACCTGAGGTCTCTATCAATAACCGAACCTCTTGATGGGAAGACATAATGAAAGACAAACCATGTGCTAAGCTTCTCTAGAATCGGAGGTGGCAACATCTTCAGATGCCATGTTATGTATAAATGCAAGTTCCGAAACTTTCAAGAAAGCAAGAGAAAGCTTCTCCTTCAGACATTTTCCCGAGAGAAAAAAAGATTGAACATTTCACATATCAAGGTCAAGCCTATGGCGATCCGCTTGCTGCGATCATCAAAGCAGTTTTTCCGTAAAGGAAAATGGTTTGTACCATCAAGCTCTGTCGATGTTCCAAAGGGGTACTTTCCCGTGTACGTTGGAGAAAGCCAGAGGAAGAGGTTTGTGGTTCCGATATCGTTCTTGAGTGAGCCTTCGTTTCAAGATTTGCTAAGAGAGGCCGAGGAAGAATTCGGGATCCATCATCCAATGGGTGGCCTCACAGTTCCCTGCAGCGAAGAAAACTTCATAGATCTCGCCTCTCGACTCAACAGTTCATGAGACAAAAAGACCAGCTCGTAGAACGCTTTCACAATCGCTTTTCTCTTCGAGCGAAGAGTTGGTAGCAAAAGCCTCTCCTCGAAAAAGATTAGATAGAGAAGTTAACCCAAATGATGTAATGAGTTTACTTCCTACATGTTTTCAGCGAGTTGTATGATTTAGGATCTTGTCTAACCGACAGTGATCTTGTATTCGGTACCTCAAAGATAATCTAACACGTTCAGATTGCAGCCCTCAATTATGAAAATGTTTTCTTTCTAAAACTTCATCTTTATTTCCAGCAAAAGGTTAAGCTGCAACAAGATCCCACACAGAGAAGAACCAAAAGTCTATACAGTATACATGGATATAGGCAGTAGGCACATTGCCCGGAAGGACGAGGTAATCCAACATTGACAGAAGCTAACCCTGAAGCTGGGAGCAGGGCATATGTAGTTGTAATTCTCCGACACAGTTCACTCATTCTGTGCTCTCTTTCTTAACACTGGATCCGGGCTTCCGTACAGGACTCGCCCATTTTTGGATCTCGATGCCCACATTGATCTGCAGGACCAGAGACCGGCATATACACGCCCTTTCGAGAACTTTTACAGTTGCATTAATCTGCAAAAAGAGAGAGACAAAAACAGATACATGAGTCCTGAACAATGTAAAAGAAGAAACTTTTAAGATTATTCATGACTTGCGAACGGTACAAAACCTGGCCCAAAACAAAGAACAGGTCAAACGAACGGAAGAAGGAAGTTCAATGATGACGACGCCTCATCTTCTGTTTGGTTCCCGAGAAAACTAAGAAGAAACCCTTTCCAAGAAAATGAGGGAAAAATGGGTCGACTCACATCCTTCCATTCGTCCACTCCACAAGCCAAACACAGACCGATGAGCTCGGATTTTTCCGATGAAATAAGGAAACGGGCACATGAGCATCCATCCGTTACGACGGCGGTCCCATCGCCGCCGGAGCGCACACATTCAGCTTCCGACCGTGAAAGAGAGAATTCTGTGGGGATTAAATAAAGGTCGGGCCTTGCAGAAAAAGATGCCAGACCCAAAAACTACCATCCAGGCCTATTTTGACCATTCGCGACAATTGGTAAACAAAGCTGAAAATCTTTGTTCTTTAGACAAGAAGAAGATTTCACGAAATTCTTGTTTTTGCCTATCGGACCACTTGACCTGTCCTGTAGGAGTTCAAGTTCGTTTTTGCATAATCGAGGAATAAGAGTCTGAGCGTAAACAGCTGAAAGAATTCAAGAGTTTTGATTATATATATGTTCAGAGTTGATTACAACAACAAAAAAACATCAACAAGTTAGGATCTTGGATCCCAAAACTCACTGAAACGTGAGCGAAAAACTGTTACAGTCAATCACCAAAAGGGTAGAACTCTCTGTCGGGAAAAGATTCTTTCTCGAAGGAAAAAAATGATTAGAAAAAAAGTAGAAAAAGAAAGAAAGAAAAGAAGCTATCAGAAGTTGAGGCGAGAGGCGAGATCCACGAAGATCTCTTCGCTGCATGGAATGGTGAGGCCACCCATTGAATGATCAAATCCAAACTCTTCCTCGGCTTTCCTCAACAGATCTTGAAACGAAGGTTGTCTCAAGAACGATAACGGAACGACGAATCTCTTCCTCTGTCTTTCTCCAACGTAAACAGCAAAGCATCCCTTCGGAACATCGACGGAGTTCGATGCTGAGAACGCTTTCGCTTGCCTCAGAACCTGCTTTGATGATTGCAGAACGCGAGGAAACCTGATTGCCATTGATCTTTTTTGCGTGCGTGTTTTTTTCTTACTGGACAAGATTTTCGAAGACAGACTTTTCTTGTTCTTGTGAAGGCTAAGGTTCGATAACATGTATTTATAGATTGTATGGTATTCTTGGCTTATTGAAATGTGGATAATATGCATCAGCACATGGCCTGTCCCTTCGGAACCAATGAGAGGCTTTGGCAGGTATAATACTATAATGAAAGCTGGAGTTGCGTGGAGGAGAATTTGCAGGACCACCGCCTAAACAGGGACCCCCTCCCATATTATCATATATTGATGACGAAGTGGGTGAAGCATCTGTAGACATATCCACATGGATATGTACATAAACTTTGTGTGAACCGGTTTAGTTTCAGCCACATAAGGTTGCCATGATTTGGTCCTGTCATGTGATCATAAGATCACGTTCTTGATATTGTCCAAAAGAAAAAGAACATTACGACAGTGGTGGAGATTTCGTGTCCTCTTGGTGATGAACTTCAGGTCCCCCCCCCCCCCGGCTT
>NW_010971389.1:3009993-3016277 GCF_000463585.1 Tarenaya hassleriana | reverse complement strand
AACTGTCGACCCCCCCCCCCGAGTTTTTCATAGAGATTTTTGGCATGGCGTGTGCTCTCTCTTGTTTTCGTACAAATTCCAGAAAACAACCCTTGTGAAGCTGATGAACTAACTACTCCAATGCCCCACCGACAGTGTCGTGTTAGGACAGATCATATCACTCTCGACACATAAGTTGAACGACAGAGAGTCACGTTGCAGACTTTCGAAGCTTTGTGATGGGTCACAGTTCCAATGTTTTTGTAGATATTTCACCCAGTGATGGCTGGTGTGTATGTGTATATATTTCATCAACCAGAACTTGGATGATCCCATCTCCGAGCTACCCATCACCAGATATATCAATCAAAAACCTCGACTTGAATGTCATAAGGAATTTCTTGATCCATATGAAGTTTTGGCATTTAAAAAAAATGGTAATGATCTGATGGGCGAAAAGAAGCTTCTACACCACTGTCTTGCCGTGACAAAAAAAAAGAAAAGAACAGCTTCTATTCTACCCACCCATAGTTAAATCTTCAAGACAATCCCGTGTCCTGAATTATATAACTTCACCATCGAAGACAAGCCTCTCTATATCTAAAGCTGATCCCACTTCATCAAGACAAATGACTATGTTCTTGATTCCCTCTGAAACAAGAGGGACTTAGTGATGCTTCAGCCATTGTGCTCTATTATCGTTTTGATAATGAATGGTTTAATAAGGATTGTGACTAAAAACCGACCTGATGCTCCGGTTTCACGTAAAAAAACATAGACCTGCATAATCAAAAGATTCAGGCTTTGTATTCTTCTCGATATTTTCTTATTAATACAGAGAATCATAGTCGAATAAAACGTTAGGAATATAAACGACCCAAAGCGGCTGAACGATGGTAATATACAACAGAAATTTGATTTGTTGGAAGAAGCCACTTGCAACCCCAGAGAGAGACGGGTGGGATCAGGGGAAAAGGATGAAGCACAGAAGCTCTCGTTGGGCAGCATTTCCACCCCACGAGCTCAAATCAAGACATTATCATCAAACCATCTATCTGTGTGTTTAAACTTACACGACTCCAGAAGGAAGACGAAGAACAAGCTGCCCCCCAAAGACGCTGCAGAAAATGGTGGAAAGTGAAGTTGTGGGAAAGAATGGAAAAGATGGAAGGAAAATTTCAAGAGGGAAAGTAAACCTTTTCACGTAGTAGTAACAGAAATCTGCCAAGATGAAGGTTTGCACGATTTCCGATATGAGAACCATTGACGGCCATAACCCGTATCCAAGTGCTACTAGCAAGCGTCCACGTGTGTCTACTACCTGTTTGGATTTGGATGCACACGAAAAGAAGAACGAGATTATGTTTCAGTTTATGGATAGATCAGAGATTAACATATAAAACACCATATGGTCCTTCATTTACTGCTTTCACCACCACTACTGAATAACACCATGCATTTGCTGAGCACCAAGCAAACAGGAAAATGCCTTTTCGCTAGAGGAATAACCACTAAAGCCAGTTTGTGAACCCTTGTTTCTAATGGCTCATCCAATATGCAAAGTCATTGCTAAGGTGATCAATTTTGGCAAGGGGCATCAGGTATCATTACCATCAATTCTACAAATAATTTAAAACAATTTATAATATCAACTTTCTCAACAAACCTGTAAAACCCAGTGAGCGCAGCTAAGGAACCTCGCCACTCCAAGTGCAAATACATAATGTGCTGTGAATGGCTCAACAATCTGAAAGACTCAGCATATCCAAATCACCAAATTAGAAAGAAAATTAGTTGATAAGTTTACCGTCAGTGTGACATATTCGGCAAAAAGTTCACACCTTTGTGTTCTGCATCACTCGCAACTGGGGCAGCACTGAGACAGCTTCCAGATATACACAGAACGCCCAGGAAATCCTATTCAGTATATTGTGTGAGGTTGACGGATGAATTAACACGGCTAACACAGCACAGGGCGCAAGCTGAAAAAGCAACATGGAAAAATCATTATTTTGACCCTAAAACCGTCAATCATCACTAATACACCAACGGTTGGATGAAAATTTTGCAATATACATTGCCAAGTTTAATAAATATTTCATACTTCCCACAGACTTCTGCTCCGTTCACTAATAGACTGGTACAATGAAATGTAGCTATAACGAATCTAATTAGAGAGAAAAACATCACAGAAGATCTGTGGCTTGTCGACAATACCACAAGCACCCTTTCTCCGGTCTAACAAAATATGTTTAATTAACCATGAACACTGCTTATAACCGGCTAAATAGCATATAAAACAAAATGACTTACCACATAATAGAGAGCAAAGTTGTCTTTGTCCTCCATGTAACTAGACCTTAACTTAAAACGGATCATAAAGATAACCCAGAGAGTTGTACCCAAAGTAGCCAAGTCAAGAAGGGTGTGTATATCATATTCCATAACAAAGCTGCAGTACAGCCTAACAGCTAGAAATATTGCTGTTAGCTCCTGAGATTTCAATGACAGTCCTGCAAGTGATTTAAAAAAAAACTTCAGTCTAGCGGGGAACAAATAATGATAAAAAAAAAAAAGACATGATCTTTGGAACAAATCCGAACTTCACACTTCGTATCTGAAAGCAACATGAAATACTCATGCAGTCCTCATATTACTCCTTCAAATAATCAGAGAAATGGGAAACAAAATTAATAGTAGGCCGATCAAATTCTGACTCAGCCCCTGAAACATGGACCAAAAGCTGCAAAATTTTACCCTACCGAGGTACAATTTTCACGCAATTGCAAATAACAACTAATCGCGTCCACCTTCGGAATTCGGATACCAAGCTAAAGATTTGATTTTGGGCGTTAACAAGTTCAAACCCCTTTCTTTCATATGGATTATCGATCACATTTTTTTTACAGAAGGGTATTACTTCGAGATGTGCCGTTGACAAGTAATTTTCGTAAGAACGGACCCAAGTACAGAGTCTAGATATTTACAATTGAGGAAAACCAGCTTCCAAACCCTAAATCGGATACGATAGATAGACGAACAAAAACGACTCCAAAGAGGACGAACACGAAATTTGTTTTACCAGCACAGGTCTTTTCCTTCATGAGCTTGTAGATGAGGACAGAGATCCCGATAGAATGGACAGCCTCCGCGGCAACGAAGAGATTGTCGTGATCGTGTACGATGAATCGAAGCAGAACCAGCGCCGCCATGCCCGTGACGACCGCCAGGAACGCCTTCACTTTCGGCGGCTGTCTCCTCACCCATGTCCACACCGCGTGGATCGGAGTCTTCGTCACCTTCATGCCGTTTCCTTCCGAGTATCCCTTTTTCAGCTTCGTTCCTGATTTCCTCGGTGAAGTGACGGAAAATGGGAAAAAGCTGCAGGGAGTCTTCCACGATCGGGACAAACAATGCCGGCTTTGAAACTTTGGGTCGATTTTTCAAAATGACCAAACTACCCTTACCTCTGGGAAATGAAATAGTTACAAATGGGCCGAGGCTCAAGGTCTGGTTATAGGCCCATAATCATGTTCATGTATGTATTTATATATGTGATGTGATGTATCGTACGTATGGTTAGACCGTGGACAAATCAAATTAGTGCTGTATTTTCTAAACCCCGAGAATATATATATATATATATATATATATTGGAATGGCGCGGAAAATAAATCGACGAATGGTCAACACATGGCATGACCTTTTCATTATGCGATAATGAGTGGATGGAAGTGTCGTTATTACCCTTTTGGAGACTTTAGGATAAGCTTCTTAGTTTTGTTTGACGGTGTAAGTCAGCCCACCTAGATTATTGGTACGCTTTGTCTGCTAAACGGTTTTTATTTTTATTTTTGGTAAACTTTTTTTTTTTTTTGATAGTTCGGAAATTCACCGAATTTTTGATCCGACTACATCTTCCAGAGGATTGGAGAAATCCAGGTGAATGTCTCTGCCCACGCTTGGATTTGAACCCAGGATGAGAGCATGTTCTCACCACTAGACCACCCAAACTTGAATTTTTTTTGTTGTAAAGTTTGGCGTGCAGGTGGGTTTAAACGGTTTTTATTTTATTTTTAAACAAATATTGATTTTAATTCAGTTGGGTACTTAGGGTTTTAAACTATCTCAAATGATTTTATTCTCTCAATATGTTGCAGCTATATCCATGGGAGCAGGTAGATGCGCAATAATGTTTTCCAATTACTCTTTCCATACGTCAACGTCTATCTGCATATACATATATATGAAATAATATGATATTAAATATTAATACTAGGGTCGGGTATAAAGTCTCGTGGACCGACCAAACAAAACGATCCCACTTCATAGATGCGGCGGTTGTCTTGTAAAGCCATCCTTCTACTTGTGTCCATGTGGCCGTTTGCTCCATCAGTTGAAGAAAAAAAGGACGTCGGTATGTTCGTTTGGGATTCCTTTTGTAAGGAAAGGAAAAGAGATCGCTCTCCTCTCAACTGATGATCGGGAATGAGAAGCAACCACCACAACTACAGCTAGTTGTGGGCGTTTCGGTATTCAATTCGGGTTCGATTTGATTTTTTCGGTTTTATAAAAATATGTATCAATCGGTTATTATAGTATATTCTATTCGGTTCATTTTTGGTTTTTATTAAAAAATATTTAGAACTTCTTAAAACAATTTAGTTTTTTGGGTTTTTTATAATTCGGTTCGGTTTTGGAAAATTTAATTTTTCAAAAAAATAGCGTTTATAAATTTTGGACGGATCGGAAAACATACTGCATTTTTCTATTCGGCGCGATTCGATTCCGAAGAACCGTATCAAACAATCCATCCCTAAATCACAATACTAACATTTCTTCTCTCAACTCAAATAACATACCATAGCTGCATACATAAGCAGAAATTCGATATAATAAAATACTATATCATAATTACACGCTTTCATAGTTAGAACAACAGTAAAGACCGTTACTTTTACCCAAAAAACCTAACACCTTTTTAGGACAATCGAGACATTTTTCAAACACCGATTGAGGAAATAGTTCGATGTTGAGAACGTTTTTTGTTTGCGTCTGAATATCTCAAATCTATTATATTCTGAGTTGAATCTGAAAATTAGAGAGACATTCACATGAATTTTTATTTTTACAGTGTTTATGATTATTTTGCGTTTTCTAGTTACCAAAAAAAAATTAACAATTAGAGGGAGTGGGAGGACCTAAAAATTAATAACAACAAAGATAGAAAATCTCTAAGAATCATCAATGATATAAACACAATATAGACGATCAAAATAATAGATTTCAATTTCCTATATAAAACATAACAGCGTAAAAAATTAGCGGATTTCTCGTAATAAATCTTATTTGACATATTAAGCATCAATATGTATATATATATGTATGTATTATGTGTGTATGCATATATTATATACATATATGTATGTATGTATAAGTATATAATTATAGATGTGTGTATACGCATATACGTGTGTAGGTATATTTTAAAATTTTATTGTTTATTTATTATTGCTAACATTATATGTAAGAAGTAATATGTGATGCGGCGTTTAATATATATATATATATATATTAAAAAAATGGGTGATTTAATATATATTTTATTCTGCTGGTTCGCTCGGGGATGTCTGGTTAATGGGTTTGAGCGTTAGCCCGAATCATGAGAAACCAGGCCCGGTTAAATCTAATAAAGGAAGTCTAAATGACGTCGTTTCATTTCACTATAAAACCTGTCTGAATTTATTCCATTCAATCCAGAAAACTGTTGTTCAGCTTTAGAACGACGCCGTTTCTGTCTCACCAAAATCGATCCTTATCCTCCGGCTGAAGGAATCCGTCGCCCACTTTCAGCCGATCGTCGTCGCAATCCCACTGGTCATTCTCATCGCAAATCTAGGTACCTGATACGCTCGTTTCTCCTAATTTCGTCAATGGGTTCTTCCGTTCAATCTGTCGTTTCCCCTATAAATTGACCGCAACGGATGATTCCCCTTAGGGTTTCGGTCGTTGTTGAGTTGAATGCTCCTTGTCCCAATGGAGTTATTTCCGTTCGATTCAATTACTTGTGTTGGTTTGAATTGACTGTAGTTTATGAAAGTCTACCTCGTATGGGGATTCTCCGACCAGAAATTGGAGATTCCTTTCTTAGCATTGTATTGGGGTGAAATATGAGCGTAGTTTCTCACGCTGGTTAAGTTTTGGCTTTCTGTCATGGCTATGTGATGCCAATTGGCGGTTTTACGATAGCTCTTAGGCCGAGTAACAATTTGCGAGCAAAGTTTTTTTTTTTTTTTTTTTTTTTT
>NW_010971389.1:2996834-3009561 GCF_000463585.1 Tarenaya hassleriana | reverse complement strand
GAAAATTTTTTTTTTTTTTTTTTTTTTTTTATGGTTGTGGGTGTGCTTTGCAGTTTAAGATTAGTTTCATTTTATTCTTCCTAAGACTTTAAACCAAAGAAAGAAGTCCTTGTTTTTGTGGTGCATAGCTTACAACCAATAGATCATGTGTTGTAGGAACTGAACTTGGAATGAGTTAGGTGTCTTCTGGTCGAACCGGTTTCTAGGGATGCCGTCGTTGTCTCGTATGTGAGCTCGTAGTATGTGAGAAAATCGACTATTGGCTTGAGGAGATATAGTCTTTTCTTCTGGTTATACCAGATGCTTAGAGATTCAGATGCGAGTTGAGATGACACAGAGGCGTATATAAGGTTGGAACCTTGCTATCATGCTCTGAGTTTGTTTCCTGTTTTTGCAGCTCAAAACCAGAAGAATCCATGGACTCGGTTGTCGCGAGAAAGATGCAGAAGGCTGACAGGGAGAAGTTGAGGAGGGAAAAACTGAATGAGCATTTCGTTCAACTGGGAAATGTACTTGGTACATTCCAACCCTTGTCTAGGGATTAATATCTTTTCAATTTGGTTAGATTCTTATTTCTTACCTTCTCTTCTATTTACAGATCCAGACAGACCCAAAAATGACAAAGGCACAATTCTGACAGATACGATTCAGTTGTTGAAGGAGCTTACATCAGAAGTCAACAAGCTCAAATCTGAATACACTGCATTGACCGAGGAGTCCCGTGAGGTATATCTATCCTTGCATTTTTGGATTCCCCTGTTCGGAAAATCAACAGTCCACATGGTCATGAAGTAGACATAAGGATGCAGATTTAATCACGTAGTTTGAATGCAATAGTAAAAATGTTACTGTGTGCGAATCTCTAGTTCTATGAAACTCAAGTTGTTAAGACTGATATTATGTACCAATCTCCAATTCCAGGATATTCAGATTTTAAGGCAATGTACATGTATGTAGAGTCCGATCTCATAACTTATCTAGATATGGGATCTGATAATGATTTATAATCCCTAAATGGTGAGGCATGATGAAACCCTGAGGTACATCTGGATACCTATGTGGACAACGGGCTCAATGACTGCCTATGCTTCTATTTACTGGTATTCTGTATAAAAATAGGTGCTTTTATAGTTGACACAGGAGAAAAATGACCTGAGAGAAGAGAAGGCGTCACTGAAGTCAGATATAGAGAATCTCAACATCCAGTACCAGCAGAGGCTAAGGGCAATGAGCCCTTGGGCAGCTGCGATGGACCACACCGTCATGATGGCCCCACCACCGCCATCCTTTCCATATCCAATGCCTATGGCTATGCCTCCCGGCTCAATTCCGCTGCATCCATCGATGCAGCCATACACATTCTTTGGAAACCAGAACCCTGGTGTTATCCCGGCGCCCTGCCCCACCTACATGCCGTATATGCCCCCGAACACGGTGGTTGAACAGCAGTCAGTGCATGTACCACAAAACCCGCAGGCAGTGAACTCATCACGGGAAGGTGGAACCAATCTGTCGAGAGAGAGCAAAGCCAAGAACGCTGAGGATTCTAATGACGTCGCAACTGAACTTGAGTTAAAGACTCCTGGTTCTACCTCTGATAAGGTGAGAACTAATAAATACTGAACTGAACAATCAAAGCAGAGGCAAGAGCTTCTACTGACATCTAGCTGCTTGTACGTTTCAGATATATCTTCAGTTTATTACTAAACTGGGAACTGACAAACTTTTCTTTTTTGCAGGATTCGACAAAGCAGAGAAAGACGAAAAGAAATGGCAAGAGAAACTGCAGCACGAGAGAAGAAAGCTCGTCATCTAGCAAATGTTCATCGTGCCCTAGCGGGCGAGACAGTTCATCCGGTAGCGTAGCTGGTGGACAAAATCCTGACGGTGCAGAAGCCTAAAAGAAGTGATGACAAATCTCGATTTGGATTGGGTTTCATAATACGAGTAGGAACCGAGCCGGGACATTGCTAGTGTGGTTTTGGTCTAAACCACTGAGTCTTACTGTCAAGACATACCATTTATGGAATATAAACGGTAGGAGGGGATCCAGTTCAAGTGTATAGTAAGAAGCCTTTTCTTCTTTTTTTTACAGAGCAAGTGATGGATTGAAATCTTCATCTTTATCCTATAACGAGAGTTGGAACATAGAATATGGGATCCTAAAATGAGAGAACCAAGTCATAATAATCTCTTGAATTTATTAAAAATGATTTAACAGCCCGATTTGAGAATATGTATGAACCGAAACGGCAAGAAGAAAGGTTAGGTTGAGCTCGTTTTCCACGTTACGTTTTCCTACTTAATGGCAGCGGTGAGGGCCACGCTCTCTGAAAAGCGCGTGGCTGTGGGTGGGTTGGTGAGTTGTAGTATTACATATATGCCCCTCGCCAACAATTGACCTCATCGTCATATACAATATCTTTTCCTTTCGCTTACGATCACAGTCTGGTCGCCATCACTTCTCCCTGGAACAATCCAAACTTCACTCACCGACCCTCCTTCACTTTCTCTCGGCAATGGCGGTGGTTTCCTCTTCTTGCGTCACCAGAATCTCCGGCGGCACTCTTCCCTCTGCCCTCCGCCGTCCCGACGCTGCCGTCTCCTTTGTCCACCGCCTCAATTCCTCGGTCCGTCTCGCCTCTTCATCTTCTCGCCGGCCTCCGAGAGGCGTCGTGGCCATGGCCGGCTCTGGAAAGGTGCGTTCCTCCATCCTCCTTCTGTGAAATCTGAAAAACTGACGATTCTGCAAAATATTTTCTGTGAATTTTCGACTTGTCAAAAGGATTAAACCCTAATTGTCTTGAGTGTTAGATTCACGTTGGACTTTCCAAAATCTTCTTTTTCGAGCATTAGTTCAAATTTTGCTTCTGGCGGGTCTGGATGACTGATATCTCTTTGTTTGAACTCCTTTTCTCTGTCTCTCTCGTTTTCTGCAGTTTTTCGTTGGAGGAAACTGGAAATGCGTAAGTATTTTTTAGCTCGCCTCTTGTTTTCTTCTTCCTTTTCTAAAAGTAAAAACCTTTCTTCGTCCATTTCTCGTTTTTATCGTGTTTAAATTTCCTGTACATTGCGTGTTTAGAACGGGACAAAAGACTCCATTACCAAGCTTGTCACCGACCTGAACAATGCGACCTTGGAAACCGATGTAGGTGAGATGCTAGATTTTTCTCATATCCATTGCCTATCACCGATATTTTGTAATATATTCTTGCGGCACTGTCTGCTAATCCATCGGCAATGATGCTGATCAGGGCCAGATTGTTCATCCTTTTCCCTGATTCTTGAAACTCTGTTCTTTTTTTGGTACCAAATAACTCATTTGATTTTCTATTGTAATTCTGTTCTCAAATCCTAACTAATACCTTCTGTTCTGTGTCGCCCTTGTCCTTGTCTATGTTGGTAGATGTGGTTGTGGCACCTCCGTTTGTTTACATCGACCAGGTCAAATCTTCACTGACAGACCGCATTGAGATCTCAGCTCAAAACTCATGGGTTGGAAAAGGTGGAGCTTTTACCGGTGAAATCAGGTTGAAATCTCTTATTCACTCAGATGTTTATGTTTCTGCACTGTGACATAAAAAAATTTACCGTAAACATGTCGTTTTGGCCTGAAAAATCATGTCCATCGCTCATTCTTTACCATTTAGAGTATTTAAACCTTCTCGATGCAGTCTATCTTTATTTTGTTTTCTGCACTTGTTTTCGATTCTTAAAGTTGTGTGTTTTCACCAAACAGTGTGGAACAGCTGAAAGATATAGGCTGCAGATGGGTCATTCTCGGACATTCTGAGCGCAGACATGTCATTGGAGAAAATGACGAGGTGAGTTAAAAAAATAGCCTTGAACTAAGCTAAGTTGTCATTGAGAAAAAGCTTCTGAAGATTATAATGCTTTATTTCAACCAATCTATAGTTTATCGGGAAGAAAGCTGCTTATGCTTTGAGCGAGGGTCTGGGAGTGATTGCTTGTATTGGGGAAAAGCTAGAAGAGAGGGAAGCGGGCAAGACTTTCGATGTTTGCTTTGAGCAAATGAAAGCTTTTGCTGGTATAATCTTTTAAGCTTCTTTTATCTTCTAAAGAGTCTCTCGATTTGATTCGGCATGAGTATAAGCTAGCCATTATCAGCTAAGTTGCCTAGCATAATAGCATTTGATGTCAATCATTTGCATTTACATGACTATGCGCTAAAATGGGTTATGATCATTTTCATTTGAAACCAACCACAACTGCTCCTGTATTTAAAAATAAAAAAATACTCTGATACTTTTCTTAGTTGTTCAAAATGATGGGGCTATACTCCTTGATTCTATAATGCTGGTTCCCTCTGGCCGAACTTTTCCTAACACTGCCTTAAATCGGCAAATGCATTTTAACACTGATTTTCACGTCGGCATTTCAGATGCTGTACCAAGCTGGGATAACGTAGTTGTTGCTTATGAGCCTGTTTGGGCTATCGGAACCGGCAAGGTGGCGACGCCTCAGCAAGCGCAGGAGGTTCATGTGGCTGTCCGGGATTGGCTCAAGAAGAACGTCTCTGAAAAAGTTGCTTCTGAAACAAGGATCATATATGGAGGTGCTTTACTCTCTACACTTGCCAAACTTTTTCTATTCCATTTTTTCAATATCAGGGCACTCAGTTTTGCAGCTTTCGGCCGCATTAACTGATCTACAGGTTCTGCGAATGGAAGCAATTGTAATGAGCTTGCCAAGCAGGAAGATATTGATGGATTTCTCGTTGGCGGTGCCTCCTTGAAAGTAAGCTTAAGCCGTGACATGATTTCTTTTTTCGGGATTGCTCTGAAGTATAAGAATGCAAGTGGGTATGTTGCTATCAAATGCTAGGGTAGAATGATGAAAATTTTCAGCTTATGCAGGTAAAAGCATGATGCATTATGATGAAAACTGTAACTGAAAACCTACAAGTTAGTTGCAAGATTTTATCTGGGGTTGGTCGCATAAAAGCAATGCAAGGCTCTATAATTCTTAGCTGTAATTTCATTTGAACCGTGTGTAAGCAGGGTCCGGAGTTTGCGACGATAGTGAACTCGGTCACGTCGAAGAAAGTGGCGGCTTGATCTGTCGCGGAGAGGAAAAACTCGTTTTGCCATATGGAAGGAAGAGGTCTGAATGAAACGAACGTAGAGAACGGAGGTTTGAGACTCTGTTTGTTGTTGTTGTTGTTGTTGTTGTATTTCACATAAAAAGCTGCCGCTGCCTTTTACCTCTATTTTTTTCGGAATAGACAAGAAGTGCTGTCTTCGATTGAGGCTTATGCGTGATCAAACTCGTCACTACTTGTGAATCTCGAATAAGATCTGATGCGGGGCTAAAGCCCTCTCTGTCTTGGGGGTCGTCGGCTACTTGTTGGAGTTTTTGTATTTTTTTGTTTGAGTTTTGTCAACCCCCACTTCCCAACCTGCCTTCTACCACTCCTCTCTTTCTTTATTTCTTTAATTGCGAATTTTCCCCTCTAGGTTTTCTCCATTATTCTTTTATAAAATTATCGTGACCTTGATGGCTTTAGTAATAAAGCGCCGATGTTAGTTTTGTTTAGCTGAAGAAAAAAAAAATGTATTCGATCGTGTGATTTTAGTAACAGAAATACCTCTTAAGCATGTCCAATTTTATGAGTTTGCTTCTTATATATATCTATATATAAGGACAGATAGAAAGGGATAAAATAGAGATATACTTTCATAAATATGGGTTGGTCAAATATTTGGTACGTAAATTAGATATAACAAATACTATCCGGAGATTATACAAAAAAATAAAGAAGAAGAAGAAAAACGCTGCCGTTTCGGAACACAGAACACCACGTGTTCTGTGTGCGACTCTTTTGGTAATTTGTCTTTTATTTTTCCGATCCGCGATTTTCAATTTTTGCCAGCTTTTATTTTATGCGTTATTCTGTTTGTAGCCGAAGAAGAGTTCTCTCAACACAAATACCCCTCCGAGAGTTTTTTTGTCTCCTTCGCATATTTCATTCAATTGACCAGAAACCGAAGCTCGAGCTCCCCCTACGCGACCGCTACGTCAATGACCTCTCTTAGGGTTTTGCTCCTCGCTCTTCTTCTCCTTTCGTCTCCCTTTCTTCAAGGTTTGTTGCTTTTTTCCCCGCAATCTAGATCTAGATCCGTCTATTCTTCTGCAATGTCGATTGTTTCCTGGTCTTATCCTTGTTTGTGATCTCGGAGACGCTTGCATGTTTGCTCTTTGAGCCTGATCTTGTTTTGAGAATGGTCTGATCGGTTGCGTTGACATTGAGTTCGCTGGCGATTCTTTCTATGGGATGGTATATGTCGTTAATTCGCGTGAGTGTGGCGTCGTCAACCATTATGGTTTCGAAATAGACAACTCTTCGATTGCTTTCCTGCTTTTATATCCTGCGTCACTTGTCTGTAGATCTTATAGATTCGTCAAATTGAGTAGTTAATAGATTCGCCAATTGCGACTTGTCTTCGTGTTTTAATTTCGTTCTTGAACTGTGTTCGGCGTTCGTCTTCGTTTGGAGAGAAACGTAGAAGGTTGGAATTGTTGGACTTATTTTTATATCCTTTTCAATGTGCTTATCAACCACATTTGGAGGTGAAAGCTCCTCCTCATGCTGGGATATCGTTGTCTGAAGAGTTCAGGAAACACGACATTATCCGAAGCCCGACAGAGAGACAGATGGCTATGTGTTGGGTGATTTGCTTTGGGCATCATTCTGTTCTTTGATTCCTCCAAAGTGCTTCAAATATCTTTTAACTAGCGGTTTTAGATATCTACTAATGAACGGCTTGTTTTGCATCATCTTTGTTGGATTAGTAAAGTTATCATGAATGATGAGTTGTATTCTCTGTCCTATCAGTTGCTAGATGCCAATCGAGCTCCGATGATCCAGCCAACACTGTCGAAGATGATGTCGAAGAAGTCGGTGAAGTTGGGGTTGTTGGGGATTACGAGCAGGACGTTTCTGACGTGGCCTTGAGCTCAGCTCCAGGAATTGCAACAGTTTGTATCTTCCCGAAAAACAGTGCAAAATGTTAGGATTTACACATTTTCCACATGTTTGTGGAAGCTTTGTTTAATTACTCTTTTTAGTGAGCATGGGGATTTTGGATGTTTTGTTTGATTTTTTTTGTTTGCAGTGGTTCCAGCTGGAGAAGAGACTGAACTTCTTGTTGGTCTGAAAAACGATGGTAAATTAAATCCATCTTAGCTGTTTACTGGCATGCATTTAGATCCTCTTTTGGTCGGAAAAATCATACTCTTACCTGTTGGTTCAAATAATAGGGCATTCAAGTGTTGGTGTTGTTGGAATCAAGGCCAGCCTCCATCTTCCTTTTGATCACCAATTACTGGTTCAGAATCTAACCATGCTGGCAAGTTCTCCCCCGCACCACTCTTTTACCAAAGAAATAAGAATTAGATTGCTCGATTCTCCTCAATGTGTTCAGTTGATTTATACCATATGTGGACCAAAGGCTTAGGCACTAGAAAAAGAGATCTCTAGCTTACATCAACCGCATTTGGTTTATCAGTCATTTGAGTACAGCTTATTTTTTTTACTGTTTTGCATAAAGGTTCAACTGATGAGTTTCTTAGGTGTACTTTGACCAGATGTATTTATGGGTAAACACTGTTGCTGTTGCGTTCTATTGAGAATCCCTGTTATTGTTTTGCATTTGCAGAGCTTCAACAATGCATCCATCCCTACATCTGTTCAGGCTACTTTCCCATACATCTTTGCAGTCAGCAAGTTTCTTCAGGTGTATATATGTCACATGACTCGTGTTTTATTTTTCGCATTCATTCTGGAAATTTAAAAAAAAAAAAAACTCCAGAACAGGGATAACATCAGAGTCTGAACTTAAATGGTTGTTGTGTTATCCACATGCAGCCTGGAACTTTTGATCTTGTCGGAACCATTATCTACGAGGTAGATGAACAGCCTTACCAGAGTGTCTTCTACAATGGCACAATCGAGGTTGTTGAATCCGGTGGTCTCCTCAGCGGCGAGTCTGTCTTCCTTGTCACCCTCGGCATTGCTCTACTTCTCCTCGTGGGCTTGTGGGTCTATAGCCAAGTAGAGCGTCTCACCAAGGTACGGTTTCCCATACATCTATGTAGGATCTGGATTTAGTAGGATCGAAACTAACTGCATAATAATCACATTTTGGAAGCCTGGAGACATATGTTTCTAGGGGAATATAGGCATATATGGGCACATTTGACGGGATGAACTCTTGCCCAAGGCCAATTTATTAGATTGAGACTGCCACTTTGCTTAATGTGATCTCTTGGATCTCCGTGTACCAGAAAACGAAAAAGGTGGCAAAGGTCGAAGTAGGAACGAGGAGTGTGGATGCGTCGCTGGACGAATGGCTCGAGGTTTGTGTGTTAAATCCATCTTATATTTGGTTAACTCAATCCAGCCAGGAAAGTGCTTAAGAAGCTCATTCCATTGTGGTATAGGGAACGCCTCTTGCCAAGTCGACCTCCGGGAAATCAAAGAAGAAAAACTGAATCAGCTTCTGCGACCACACCTTAACTCAGGTTTGCATTTTGAAAAACAGCAGCGTGCGAAATTAGGGGGTTATGGCTGGAATCTTTTTTTGCAGCACGTGTAGCAGTTTAGACTATCACAAGTTCTCTCTTCCTACACTGGAACATGATCTGGTTTCGGCCTTGTGAAGTAGACGGTTTTTTTTTTTTTAATTTCTTGGTTCGGTTTTTAAAGGGGTCGAGAAATACTTGAATCAAAGCGAGTGGGCTCCGAACTTTTATACCCTACACTGGAGGTGGGTGTGTCTGGACTCTGGTTCATTAATTTCACTCTGATCCGAAATTGAGTTGGAACCGGCCGAACTAAATAATATTATGTTCCAGTACACTTTTTGTAGAATTGAATCCAATAAAATACCAAATTAAATTCGATAAATCATATATAATTATATCTGGTTTTCATCGAATTGACTCAAAATCCGAATCAAACCCATGTATTCTGATATACTTTATTATTATTATTATTATTATTATTATTGAACTGGATAAACTATCTACAAATCGAAGTCGTCAAAACGGAAACCCGAAAGTTGTATTCCCACAACTTTATTATATGTTTTGAACAATATTAACATTACACGAATATGGGCCTGAGTGCACAAGATATCATATGTAGGCCCAATTGAAGACTTGGGTCATTATGAATTAGCAGCAGTAAATACGTGGTTTTTTTAGAAACGATAAGATTTTCCATGTATTCTATTCTTTATTTTCTAGCATGGGGTCTGTGATCACTTTGTTCAGTTGCGATTTTTATTTTCTTTGAAAACGTGGAATCCCTAAACAAACATTGTGTTTTGTGTCTAATTCCATCTCAGAAAAGGAAATCGATCTGGACCGTCTATTCTTAAATTACCTGATAGGTTTCAAACCGTCCGATCAGAATACTCATATCGCCCCCCCTATATAGGTGTTGCCTCTCCGCTCCGCTTGGGACTCACGCATTGCTTGACAGCCATTCCTTTCTAGACTTTGGCGAGAGAAACAGAAGACAACGGAGAAACCTACCATGGCGGCCGTAGTATCATCCGCTTGGGGAAAGCCCGGCTCCTGGGCCCTTGAAGCAGAGGAACACGAAGCCGAGCTCCAGCAACAAGCGCCGCCTCTTAAGCAGGGCTCCGCCGCCGATGATTCCGCCGATTTTCCCTCCCTCGCCACCGCCGCCGCCGCCGCCGCCACCAAGACTAAGAAGAAGAAGGGACAGACCATATCTCTGGCTGAATTCAACGCCTTTGGCTCTGCTAAGGCGGCGGCGCCTTCGCCGCAGGCCGAGCGTCTCACGCCCGACGAGCTCATATCCCTTCCGACTGGTCCGCGGGAGCGCTCCGCCGAGGAGCTCGACAGATCTAAGCTTGGAGGCGGCTTCAGGAGCTACGGATCTGGTAGTCGTTACGGGGATGAGTCGTCGAACTCGAGGTGGGGATCTAGGGTTTCTGAAGAAGGAGGGAGGAGAGGCGGCGGGTTTAACAAGGAATCAAGCAGGGATTTCGCTCCATCGCGTGCTGATGAAACCGACAACTGGGCCGCCGCGAAGAAACCGATTGGTAACGGATTCGAGAGGAGAGAGAGAGGGGGATTCTTCGAATCTCAGTCGAAGGCTGACGAAGCCGACAGCTGGGTGACGAGTAAGCCCTCGGAGCCCCGGAGATTCGGTTCTAGCAACGGTGGCAACAGGTTCGAGAGTAGAGGAAGTTTTGATTCGTTGTCGAGGAACAGGGAGTCCGATGCGGACAGCTGGGGAAGGAAGAGAGAGGAGACCGGCGGTTCACGGCCGAGGCTGGTGTTGCAGCCCCGTTCGCTGCCGGTCACGAACGGAAAGCCTGACGACCCTGTAACTGTAGAGAAACCCAAGGGGGGCAATCCTTTTGGGAACGCCAGACCTAGAGAAGAGGTTCTCGCGGAGAAGGGCAAAGACTGGAAAGAGATCGATGAGAAGCTTGAGGCCGTGAAGTTGAAGGACGTTGCCGCCGAGAAGCCCGGCGAAGGGCCGGTCGGAAGAAGGGGCTTTGATATTGGCAATGGGCTTCAGGACGCCCGTACCGAGAGAAGTTGGAGGAAAAGGTCAGTCTTTTTAATTGATTCTTTTCTTGCTTGACTGTTTTCCGACATCTATGGCATTAGTTTGATCTCTATCGTAATGAATGGTGCTTAGAATTAGAGGTTTGATCAGCTTTTTTGGTCGGGGAATTATACAGTATCGGTTGTATCGTGTTACTGATAGAAATCAGGAATGAGAAGATGGTGGGCATGGGTTTATAAATTTGTTAACCATGGTATTGAGGGAGAGTGCTTTGATTATGCAATTGGGTCATGGTCTGCAATCTGCATTGCCGTTTGAAGTGCCCTGTTCGCTGCTGTAAAGATCATTGTACTTGCAGAACATCTCTGCCCTGCTTGTTGATGTTCTAAACAGATCTTTTCATGGGTGTTTTGTAGCAGTTGAAGCTCTATTTCTGATATTTGAGATTATTGGATTTATATGTATACTTCCCACTTTATTGATCATAGTGTGTAGCCTATAAGTTGGTGGACTTCATCATCACTTTTGGGATGCGTCAGCTTTTAACTTGTTGCAAACATATCTCTGTTTAAAGAGTTGATTTGGCATTCTTGTCGATGTATATATGAAGTCCCACGACTGTTGTGATCTTATGGAGATTCGTTTTTCTGTGGGAATTGTAGCGTGGTGAATTCTGAGGAGGCAGCAGCTGCACAGGAAGAGCCGGAGGAGGAGGAGCCAACGGCTGCTGCAGACGAGACAAAGCAAGAGACAGACTAAAGACAGGAGCTTTATTTTTCTGAGTGTTAAATGTTGGTTGGTACTTGGTGTTAGAACTTGTCCTCTTTTAGAAAATTTTGGTAGGCTCTTCCTTTACTCTCTCTTCTGGGTTTTGAGTCATTTGTTGAATAGTGGGTTTGGACACACTTGCATTTTAGGGTCTCTGCCCCTTTTATTGTCCTAAAACTTGTTTAACGTTCTCGTCTGATTTTTGTTGAAACAAGCCTCTATTTATCAATTTTGTTTTAAAAAAAAGTCACTCGACCGAGGCTTCTTCATGTCGGAGGAATTTCCTCCGGCGGGAAACCTTAGACCGACGGCCGCCCGGACACTCAGCTCCCCTCCACGCCGTCCACACGGGCACTGTTCTGTCTCGTCGGATCCGTGTATGAACCGGACGAGACTTATAAATAGATTGTCCGTCCCATTGCATCATCAATTCTCCCATCACACTTTACAAGCTTTTGGGTTATTTAAATATTTCCTCTGATAAAAGATTGGCCAATGAATGAATGTAAAACAAAAAAAAAAAGTAATTATTGTAAATAATCTTATATTTATGAGGACTACCATATTTGTTTAAAGATATACACACTACAAAATCGAGAGGTAGTAATATCCGAATGAACCTATTCACAGATACAAGGAATAAAATCTCGATTATGAATGAATATATGCTCCTCTCTCTCTATAATCAATAATGCAATCTCCCTCATTCATTTCATTTGAAGGTAAGACATAAATTTTCTCTCTATACACCTCTACGTACAAAGTGTATCTGATCTTCACCTTTATAGAGACAGGATGAGTGTATTTGAAATGTGTGTGTATATATATATATATGTGTGAGTGCAGGTAGGAATATAATATATTAACTAAAGAAAAAAAAAATAGGAGAATGGACAAGAGAATCATCGTACTGTTGGGGCTAAGTATGTGTATCAGCGCCGCCATGGCAAGTGGTGGTGGAAGAAGAAGTTATCACTCGAAGACGAAACCGTACAGAAGAAAGCAAGAAGAAGTAGTGACGAAACTCCATTTCTTCTTCCATGACAAACTCTCATCCCCAAACGCGACCGCCGTTCTAATCGCGAAGCCCCAAAACCAGACAGCCAGCGATTCTCCGACGCCGTTCGGGACCCTCTTCGCGCTGGACGACCCTCTGACCACTGGTCCCCACCCTTCCTCCCAACGCATCGGAAACGCCATGGGGATGTACGTGTCGTCCGGACGAGATCTACCCACTTTGACCGCCTTCTTTGACTTCGGTTTCACGGAGGGAGAATTCAACGGCAGCTCCATCAGCGTGTTCTCCAGGAATCCCATCACGGATGACGTGAGGGAGCTCGCAGTTGTGGGAGCCCGAGGGAGCTTCCGTATGGCCAGAGCCACCTC
>NW_010971389.1:2982868-2996699 GCF_000463585.1 Tarenaya hassleriana | reverse complement strand
TCTTCTCAACACTCATTCCGTTGATCTGAAGACCGGCGATGCTGTCGTCGAGTATAACGTCACTGTTATCCACTATTGAAAGAAAAAAGGGCGTTTTCATTTTATTAAAATTGAATCGATCCAAAATAAAATGTAAAGTAATATAATGATCCTTATGGGGCTTGTGGTGGGTTTGGTGGATCGGCCTTATAACTTTTTTAATAATAAATATTAATTATTATTTTATAATCTAAACACAATCGCAAAAAAATAATATAATGATGATATACGTTTAGAGATAAAAAAAAAAGATTCTATAAAAATATTTAAAATTAACAATATCAAAGTAAATTAGTTAAAACTAAAAAAAAATCGAAAGAAACCAATATTAATTGATATCTCTAGCTAATTATTTATTTATTAACTTCACCACAATCATACATAACAATCGAAATTTTAGATCGAAACTAAATTCGTTTTTTTTTTCTCCGCGGAAGATCGGCACAACAATCATGTTTGAAGTTCCAGTGATCAAATTTCTATACAAAAATGTAAAATTCAATTTTTATGGATTAGGGTTTTACAAAATGGAAAAGGATATATATGTATGGGTCAATGAAAGTGTCTTTGTTTCTACGGGCCGTAGACTGTAAAGCCCAAAACCAGATCCGATGACCAACCCATCCGACGGCGGAGCTTCCGTAATCATCTTTCCGCCGGAGATCCGGCGCCGCCCCTTCGTGGACGAATAATTCGAGCGAAAGTAGAAGCGACCGAATAAGGCTTAACCGGAGAGAAGGTACTCCACACATGGTGGATTCTCCCTCCAATGCCCATCGGAAACCCGAGGAAACGGCCAATCCGCGTCGTTGGATCGTTTAGCAGACCTTCATCCAACGCTCAGCTCTCTGACGCAGTCTCTCGTCTCGAGTCCTTGACGAGAAAAGGCGTTCGCTTACCCGTCGAAGTCTTAGTGTCTTTGCTCCGGCGGTGCGCGGACACGAGGTCTCTGAGGGAAGGGAAATGCATCCATCTTCACTTGAAGATAACGGGATTCAAGAGAGCCAACACCCTTTTGTCCAATCATCTGATTGGGATGTACATGAAGTGTGGCAAACACATCGATGCTCGTAAGGTGTTCGATAAAATGCATATTAGAAACTTGTATTCATGGAACAATATGATCTCGGGGTATGTAAAATCAGGGATGTTGGTACGGGCAAGAGCTCTGTTCGATAGCATGCCCGAGAGGGATGTCGTTTCGTGGAATACCATGGTGATTGGGTATGCCCATAATGGGGATTTGCGTGAAGCTCTAGGGTTCTACAGAGAGTTGAGGAGATCGGAAATCAGATGCAACGAGTTCAGCTTTGCTGGGCTTTTAACGGCTTGTGTCAAATCGAGGAACTTGGAGCTCACTAGGCAGGCTCACGGCCAGGTTCTGATTGCTGGTCTTTTGACAAATGTTGTTCTTTCATGTTCGATTATCGACGCTTATGCTAAATGTGGTGAGATGAGCGATGCTCGAAGATGTTTCAACCACATGCCAGTGAAAGATATTTACGTTTGGACAGCTCTGGTTTCGGGGTATGCGCAACTTGGCGATGTGGAATCGGCTGAGACGTTATTCCACGAGATGCCAGAGAAAAATCCTGTTTCATGGACGGCATTGATTGCAGGACACGTTAGACAAGGTTCAGGGTACAAAGCTCTTGAATTGTTTGGAAAGATGATGGCTTTGGGGATGGAACCGGAGCAGTTCACTTTAAGCAGTTGTCTCTGTGCCTGTGCGAGCATAGCTTCTCTCAAACATGGGAAACAAATCCATGGCTACATGCTTCGAACAAATGTAAGACCCAATACGATTGTTCTTAGTTCTTTGATTGATATGTACTCCAAATCTGGGAGTTTAGATGCCGGTAAGCGGGTTTTCAATCTCACGACTAACAAACACGACTGTGTTTTGTGGAATACGTTGATATCTGCGTTGGCACAACACGGCCTTGGCCACGAGGCAATGCACATACTTGATGATATGATCAAAGCCAGAGTCCATCCCGACCGGACGACTCTGGTTGTAATTCTGAACGCATGTTGCAGTCATTCGGGGCTAATAGAGGAAGGACTCAGGTGGTTTGAGTCCATGACTCGTCACCAGGGGATTGTTCCGGACGAAGAACATTATGCCTGCTTGATAGATCTCTTGGGTTGTGCTGGTCGTTTCAGTGAATTGATGAAGCAGATTGAGACGATGCCTTTCCAGCCCGATGAACGTATCTGGAACGCAATCCTAGGAGTCTGCAGTATTCGTGGAAACGTAGAACTCGGTACAGAAGCCGCGAAAGAGCTTATCAAACTAGACCCTGAATCCAGTGCACCGTACATATTGCTAGCGAGCATTTATGCAATGCGTGGAGAATGGGAATCGGTGGAGAAACTGAGAAGGGTTGTGGAGAAGAGAGAGCCGACGAAAGGAAAAGCTCTAAGTTGGATTGAGATCGAGGATAAAGTTCACGCCTTTACAGTTGCAGATGGGTCGCATACGCATAAACAGGAGATATACTCGGCTTTGAATAATCTGGTTGCCCTAACGGGAAAGGAATTTTCATCATAACCTCGGGATGTTCTGACACATGATGTTTCTGTGAGTTTTGCCGTAAATGTTTCCAGGTTTCTCACGGTAGAACCCTTAAAGATCAAGAAGACGTTGGCTGCACGAATGGAAGAAGACAATGCTTCTTCATCAGCGTTACATGTTGTAAAGGTTTCTGCCTATTTTTGGAATCGTATCCATGAAACCGTGCAGAAACAGAGATTCTGTACGTTTTTTGATGAGCTTGCGACTTTCAGTTAACTCCAGAGGATTTCTTAGGGTTTCAGAGCTGAAAACCAACGTGTAAGATTATTTTTCCCCCATTGTCTAATAAAAAAAAAAAAAAAAGAGGCTTTCATTGTTCGAAGGTGTTTACAGTTATTGGATTCACATTTTTTTTTCGGTCCGACTATACAGCTTTCGATCTGACTATATATATCATAGGTCCGGAATCAACGTTTGTATATGAACCATTTTGACACAGAAATTACATCTTTTATCACAGTGAAATCAAATATAGGACCGACTTTATCACCTCTCACTAGAACACTAATTATTGGGTTGGATTCACGTGTTAGTCTTCGTCTCTTTGTAATTAATCAGCCTGCCTTAGTTTTTCTTTTGAGTGTGATGTTTCAAAATTTAGGCCACGTTCTAAATCTCTAGTCTATTTCAAAAACTCAAAACGATAATATTAAACCGTAGTTAGTACGTAAATACATGCAAGGCCAAAGTCGAGAGCCATTAATATTTGTTGATTTTATTAAATAAAAGTTAAGATATGAATGAACTTAAAATAAAAATAAAAATTTGTAAATATGTGTGGAAGCCACGCAGAAGAAAAAACCAAAAATGAAAAAAAAAAACGTGATATTGGAGCAAAGAAGTATCTTTCATGGCAGCTATAGAGTTAATAGAGAAATGAATAGAACAAGAAAGTGGGAGAGAAGCATACAAGAGTGAACGTGGACCAACCAGCTTCATCAATCAGAACTCGATCCACCTCATCCACTCCTCTTCCATCCTCTTCTCCTGCCAAGACTCTCTCTCTCTCTCTATATATATACATATATATATGTTTATATATTTATTTGTCTATTTGTGTGACCTTCATCATCTACGATCGATCAAACAAAACCACAGACGCAGGCACAGAATGGGGACTCACGTCTCGAAGCAGCTCGAGCGTCGGAAAGCAATTTCCACAGAGAAGAAGGCACTCTCCGATCTGCAGAATTCATGCGGCTGTGATTTCCCAGGCTGCGATTACAAGCCCTCCGATCTCAAGAACTGGATGTCGGGTATCGGCCCCGACAAGCTCCTCGTCAGCAACATCGTCTGGCCCGGAACCCACGACTCAGCCACCAACAAGATCGGCGTTCCCTTCGTTTCCCGTCCCTTCGCACAGTGTCAGTCCCTCTCCATCTACGGCCAGCTCGTGGCCGGAGCCCGCGTCCTGGACATCCGAGTTCAACAGGACCGCCGTGTCTGCCACGGCATCCTCAAGACCTACAGTGTTGACGTTGTCCTCAACGACCTCAAGCGTTATCTGTCCGAGACACAGTCCGAGGTTGTGATTCTCGAGATCAGAACCGAGTTTGGACAGGACGACCCTCCAGAGTTCGATAAGTATCTGGTGGAGCAGTTGGGTGAACATCTCATTCCTCAGGATGATAGCGTGTTCAGCAAGAAAGTGGCTGAGCTACTGCCCAAGAGAGTGATCTGCATCTGGAAACCGCGGAAATCACCTCAACCTAAACATGGAGATCCACTGTGGAGTGCCGGGTACCTGAAAGATAACTGGATCGACACGGATCTCCCTTCAACTAAATTCGAAAGCAATCTGAAGCATCTGAGCGAGCAGCCGCCAGTTTCTTCACGCAAATTCTTCTACCGGGTTGAGAATACAGCCACGCCTCAGGCAGATAACCCGGTTTTGTGTGTTAAACCGGTGACTAATCGGATTCATGGCTATGCCAGGCTGTTCATAACCGAATGTGTCAAAAGAGGGTGTGCCGATAAGCTTCAGATCTTGTCTACGGACTTTATCGACAAAGATTTCGTAGAAGCTTGCGTCGGGCTCACATATGCAAGAGCTGAAGGGAAGGCTTGAAAATTTTGCATGGACTTGTATTGTATATGTGTGGCTGTGTTAGGATTTCTTGTGCATGATTTCAAATGTTTCTTGTGTATGAACCAATTGGTGTAAGATTAAGTTCTGTGTATTCATATTCATGAGTAAATATATATATCACCTGAGGAGATTCTCCATATGTGAACGCTAACCAGAGGCAAAGTTTTGGACTTTGAGCTTTCTTTGGATATGGTTCTGTAAACGTTAACCTCACTCTCTCCGTTCCCAGTGTCAAGATCCCCCGGACCTTTCTGACCTCGATCAGGTCTGCAATATGAGGATTACCTTTGATAGTCTTCTCTGCCCATTCTAGATCTTCGCCAGTAACATCTGCAACCATCACAACGACAACCAATTAAGAAGCGGCACACGAAGAAAACGAACAAAAACCCAGCCTAGAAGGGATGAGCAGAGGAGAGCGTAAATGCGATATGTTTGGCCCAGTTCCTATAACAAAGCCCCTTACTTTACCTCCATTTTCACCGGGGTTTTGAACATATCGGATGACAAAACATCGTCAATCCAATGGGTATACTTCGATCTGTTGGGTAGAGCAAGCCATCAGGAATCCACCTATACAAACACAATTCTACAATACTCTAGCCTTCAACAAATCTACTTCCATGAAATGATGGAGCAAAGAGAAATCAGTCATCTTTAGCTGAACACTGAAACCATCACATAGCTATTACTAACAAAGAATTCCCATAAACCCTGTAACCGTTCTGCCAAAGGGGTTGGCTTTTGGAACAAGATCAGTAGACTAACGACAGGAACCGACACAGCAAGAAGGAGGAGCAGTCAAATGGGGAAATGAAACTCTCACCAAACTATTAAAGTGTTTAGAGAACATAAAACATCTAATACTGAAAGCAAATAGCAACATAGAGGTTCAATAACGCATTGTGCAGCAAGATGAACCCAAATCTAAGTCGGGAGAGAAAACTCGAAACAGAATCGGAGAAATCGCGAGGGAGAAGAAAGTTCCAGGTACACTGCACATGATCCACAAGCATGCCATGTACATGTACACGTACGTATACGACCATCACGCCTCTGTGTACAATCAATAGTGGCGAGTGATAAAGAGCCAAAAGTTGATTGGCTTTCGGACACGCTTTGCCTCCCACGCTAAAAGACAGGTTTCAGGTACGGAAGACCCTTAAACTACAAAAGCACGAAAGATGAGAGGCGGGGATTGATTGAAATCACCAATAGACAACATGGTCATGGAGAAGTAGGATCCGAGTGAGTTGACGGGTGGCGATGAAGTCCGCCCAGTCGATCCCGTATCGACCGCCGGAGAAGAAAATGTAGGGCGTGAAAGAAGGGTAAAGAGACGCTAACATGGAGAAATCGGGTGGGTCATTACTCGTTTCTCGGGTGGATCCGGACCTCGGTCTCTTCTTTCCTCTTGCCATCTCTCTCTCTCGTTTTTGGAGTAACATCGGAGAGATGATCCTTGCAGGCCCCGCTCGCAAGCCGCCGGCTAATACAACGGCGATCGAACGGATGATTTTGTAATTAGGCGTGCGGAAACTTCTGATACAGTCAGAGGCTTTTAGCTGAAAAAATCGAATTCCAAAATATGAACCGACGCCGTTTTTGGCTGGGTGAACCAAAACATATTATATACGTGAGACATAAACGATATAGAAGTGGGCGTTTTAACTCGTAATTCAGGGGTTTAGATATATCCGACTTAATAAATATCAGAATAAAGAATATCCAAATATTAACGATGATGAGATCGAATATTAATGATGCTAAGTTTTCGATCTCAAATCTGAATTTGTGTTTCAATTATTTTACATGGGTATCTAAAATATCCAGTATATTTGTTAAAATCTAAAATATTATTTATATTTATAATATTTATCTAAGTTTTTTTATTATTTACTAAAATATTTTTATTTTAGTTAATTTTTGTTATCTTCTCAACCTTTTTATCTACAAAATTCATCATTCTAAAATCTATTTTATATTTCTTTTTTCTTTTTTCCATGCAACTAAATCAACCATTCATCTTTTTTTCAAACTCTCACTCATCTCTCTTCATCGTGAAGCTCTTCCATTTATACTCTCTATTTCTATTATTTCATAGTTCAGAATTTTATAAGATTTATGGATTCGATATCCGAATACAAGACCGAAAATCTTATTAAACCCGAGTTATAAATATCCGGATCTTATAAATCTAAAATTAAGATAATATTTTATAAAATCCGTGATGATAAAAATGAGACAGAATTTTTTAAAAATTAGGGTACCCGACCCATACCCACCTCTAAAAAAAAGATGGTTATCGCGTCGATTCCCATTCTTATTATTAATAACGATTACTCCAATTTTTAGACATGTTATGTACTTGCAATGTAAAATTATATTTACTCAAAACCAAAACGGTTGGTAAAATTTTGATACTTTTTATAAATTTATGAAACTATATTGCAAATAAATATACAAAATTAATATATTGCCAAATATACTTGACAAAGTAAGGAAAAAGGATTCACGAGTGATATAAAATGTAATTGTAGTGTCACCTGTTCTAAAGATTTTATATTGGAACAATGGATTGAGAAAGAGGTTTACAATTTAACTCAAAAATGAATTAAAAAAAAAAAAAAAAAAAAAAAAAAAAAAGAGGGATGTCCCATCTTTAAATTCTGCCCCACTAGTTTGACCAACAACCTTTGACTACAAATATTAAAAGTAATAGGGGCCTATCTGAAAATATGTATATAGATAAACAAAACGACACGCAGTTTGCATTCCCAAAACGTGGGGCCAGTCCAAGATACCTGCCAACGTGAGTCAACTCTAGTGTTGACCGCAGCAGATAACTATAACATATAGTAATTGGAAAAAGATTAAAAAAAAATAGCCTCTGTCCGGTGGATATTTTGCCATATTTAAAATTTTATGGCCCAAATGGTAAACTTTGTTAATCTTATCATATTTGCATTTCGGTCCACAAGAACGCATTTTACTCGGAAACTTTGGAATAAAGAAAATCTATTGGTGAGATCTGAATCCGACGGCTTAGATCCATTCTGCAAAGCAGCCCCGACCGTCGAGATCCAACGGCTGTGGACCCTTTCGCTTCCCCAAAAGGAAAAAATAATACAACGCCCCCTTCAAATTCTTGCACAAATATTCTTTTAAAATTAATTATTGTTTTCTATTTTAGATACAAGAGTTTAAATTTATCAGATAAGGATGAATAAAAAACAACTCGGTTTAATCAATAATCTGAATTGAAAATAGAATTTAACATTTGTAGTTTTTGGTAGTTTTTTTCCTGGATAAAATTAATTTTAATTATAATAAAAAATAAAATTAAATAAAAAACATCAAACGTGGCACTCATACCCTTTCCACACCTCTCCTGCGCATATAAACAGCACTCGCCTCCCCTCGAGAGGGTGCGAGATCTGATCGCTAAATTTCTAGGGTTTTTGTTTCAGCGTGAGATAGCGAGAAGCCGGAGAGTTTATCAGAATGAGCGGCGGTGATGGTGGCGGCGAGCGTAGAAGGGGGGCTGTGAAGTGGTTTGACAGCCAGAAGGGTTTTGGTTTCATCACCCCCGAAGACGGCAGTGAGGATCTCTTCGTCCACCAGTCCTCCATCAGATCTGAGGGATTCCGCAGCCTGGCTGCGGACGAGGCGGTCGAGTTCGATGTAGAGGTCGACAACAACAACCGCCCCAAGGCGGTCGACGTCTCCGGCCCTGACGGTGCTCCCGTCCAGGGAACTAGCCGTGGTTCTTTCGGTGGAGGCGGCGGTGGCTACGGCGGTGGCGGAGGTAGGGGCGGAGGCGGAGGCCGAGGCGGTGGTCGTGGATACGGCGGTGGATATGGTGGCAGAGGAGGTCGAGGCGGAGGCGGGGGCGGCGATGGCGCGTGCTTCAAATGTGGGGAGCCCGGCCACATGGCGAGGGACTGCAACCAAGGAGGCGGTGGATACGGTGGCGGTGGATACGGTGGCGGTGGCGGTGGCTATGGTGGAGGTGGCTACGGAGGCGGAGGAAGGTATGGTGGAGGTGGCGGTGGCGGTGGCGGGAGCTGTTACAACTGCGGCGAGTCCGGGCATTTCGCGAGGGATTGCCCCGGTGGCGGTCGTTGAAATGGGCCTGTAGGCGGTGGAGAAAGGTAGATCGATCCTTCATTTTGTCGCACCAAAAGATCGTCCTCTCGCCGCGTATTATCGATATTATCCGGTTATCCTTTTGATGGTCTCTGTTATCTGTTCGTTTTCCATTTATTTTCGTCTGCGGTTTCATTTTAGGATCTGGGTTTGGTTGTTGTGGTGCTTGTGATGAGTACGAAGCTTTAGTCTCTCTTGGGTGTATGTGAAAGCTCTTGCTCTGTTTCAAGTGTTCATACACAACATTTTGTTTCAGATTTGAAGGTTTGAGTCGGATTATATGGTTCCGGATATGGTTGTTTCCGTTCTTCAGCTTGGTTTTGATTTGATGGAATGCTTCCTGGGATCCGATGATCATTAGGGGATATGTTTGTTCAGATGTCTTGTGATCATACAAAGGATTCAGTTTTCCAATCTTGCAGGATTTGAATCATGTGCTTGAGACAGATTTTACATTCGATGAACAGTCATAACGCAGAAACATGCGTCATTGATTATGCCATGTGAATCTTTAGGCAGTAATACAGAACTGGATATCCTTGGGAATGAATCTTGTGGATTAACAGTCGGATCTTTGCAGGAGAATCTCTGAATATCAAACCTTAGATACCGTCTTATCCCATCTGCCGTATGTTTGCCAGTGAATTTCTAAGTGCTATCATTCGAATTTATCCATCAACTATTAACCATGGTATCGGGAGTTCATCTGTAAACCTCCTTCATATTTAGATGGATGAAGGATAAACCCGTTTCAAATAACTCCAATAAATCGATTTTTTTTCTACAAAGATTTTTTCTTGGGGAAAACAATGTGATACAGCTAGCAAAACACACGCTTGTGATGCAGTTCTTGTTTTCTTCTCTCAATTCCAGCTCTATTCCAAATAGACAAACCAAAGACGACTAGGTGGGGAGAACAGGATGAACTGTCAACTCACCCCTGAAGACAGATTAGAAGTTGTGGTGGAGGCGACAAGTGGATAACAGGCCGAGGCGGATCAAAGAGAACGGGTGTGGTTGAAGTGGGGCGGAGTAGGAGGAAGAGGAGGAGGGCATTGGTAGCATTTGGTGAAGAGACCGAAGGTGTCGATCTGGTGAACGAAATTGATCATGCTGGCCCAGCCCCCGAACCCGAACCCCACCACCAACACCCACACCACCACAAAGGCATTGATCGTGAACGACCCCACCCACCTTCCCACCAATCTCGGCGGTTGCTCCACCGCGTTCTGTCCAACCCAAATTCCAAAAAAAGATTTCAACTTGAACCAGCCCCCTTGATCTTTTAAGTATTGAAGTTATCTGATAAAGAAGAAAAAAGGGTATGTACCTCACGAGAAGAAGAGGAGCGGAAGGTGAAGATGTGGGCGAGGGCGGGGATGATGTAGACGGTGAAGCTGACGAGGAGAGACCCGACGGTGGAGTTAATGGGGCCGAAGAAAGGGAAGATGATGGCTAAGAACCATATGGGTATTACGACCGGCAGCCTGGCCGCTGCTCTCTTGCATAGGCTCCGGCACTCGTGCATTCCTATCAGCTTCTCCCACACGAAGTACAATGGCGTGCATGCGTATCCAAACGTTATGAACTGCACCCAACCATTTTTCCATTCATGCATCCATCATCGTCATTATAAGCACATGAATCAAAATCACCATATATATACATATATATATATATATATATGAATGTGTGTGCGTGTGTAGATGAGGAGAAAATGCATGTGTGCGTGCCTGGTGGATGAGCATGAGGATGACGGCCATGTCCCTGAAGGGGTTCTTCGGGAGGAGAGAGAAGGCGTTGGAGTGGTTCAGAAGTAAATCGCCGAATGCCCAATACACAGCCGACGCCGATGGAAGTGTCAGCGTCAATACGTACACTGTCGCCATCAGATATATCGCCTTGAACTTCTGCGGCTTCCACATCGCATGCATGATCTCCCTGATTCACGAACAACAACAATGCAAATCTATAATTAACCTTTCTTTAAAAGTTAGCCTGAATTATTTCTTCAAATGTTGAACATGATCCACAAGCATGCACATGTGAGGGTTTCTTTCTAATAGAAGAGAGTTAGGTACACTGCACATGATCCACAAGCATGCCATGTACATGTACACGTACGTATACGACCATCACGCCTCTGTGTACAATCAATAGTGGCGAGTGATAAAGAGCCAAAAGTTGATTGGCTTTCGGACACGCTTTGCCTCCCACGCTCATCCATCGAGCTCGATTCGGGGAATATCTTTATAATATTTTCTCTCTTTTTTTTTTTTGGCTAATCGTGTCACAGAATAAGCTTTGCTCAAGGCTCGTGACACGACACGAGAGTCGTCCTTTTCGGTAGTTTTGGAATTTACGTTTCTGCCCTTCAAACACATCGGTTGAGCTCCAAGAGCCGAGGGTCAAATCGGGAGCACATAAGAGAAGAAAGAGACTACGACAAAAAAAAAATGGAGGTGGGGAAGATATTTGTCTTACACAGTGACAGCATGTCCCCCAAACGTATAAAGAATGTTTGTGGCCCCGGTGAAGTACAGCACCAGCTTGCTTGGACCCGAATGCTTCACTCCCTCCACCTTCACAGTTTTTATACTCTCCACATTATATGTATACGTATACGTATATGTACATGTACATGAATAAAATGAGATTAGAACCTCATTATTAACCGTCATATATTCATTTGTATCCATATCCCTCTTAAACGTTTTACATTTATTTATACTAATGATCGATGCTTGGATTATCATTCAACTCTATTAATGTTGGCCTTTCCATCGGTTCTCTTTATAATAATAAAAAAAAGGTAGGGTAATTTATATACTAAATAACAGTTTTGTTATTTATAAATTAACAGCATCGAAATCTGAAAAATAAAATTTATAGTAGGGAGGACGCGGGGGACCACCATATATATGTTGCTTAAGACAAAATCCAATGTAGTTACTGACAGGGAATAAGACAAAATGTGTTCATGTTTTGACCAACACGAGCCAGACAAATCTTTCTCCTAACATGATACTCCTACAAACTATAATCTCATGCATGTTCATCTTACGAGAGCCATAAAGCAGAATAATTGATACAAACATTTTTTTAACCAATAAAACCATGTGATTTATGAAAACTTGGGCTGAAATCTGACGTGGCCGTGTGTTATTTTCTTCAAATATTATAAAAAAAAAGGGATGAAGGATTAATGTATTAACCTGGCCATGCAAGAGCGAGGCAATGGTGAGGTACCAAGCAGTGTAAGTGGTCATTATCAGCCCAACAAACGACCAAATTCTGTAGTTGTGGAACGAAGGGATGAACACCGTGGTTGCGCAGCACGCCCCGAATATGTATGTCCACGTCCTCTTGTCCAAATTGTCATTTATGTAATATATATTGCTGCATAAATTCACAAATATATATATATATATATATATGTATAAAAGCTGGATCCTTAATTATATACATTTCACCAAAACAAAAAATGGATCAAACGAGGATGCCATTGTTAACTGTACCTTGCACAGGCTATGAGCTGTATGACAGATCCGAACATGAGGAAGGTGCAGTTGAATGCCAAACCCACATTCCTCCAGTGCTTCCCGAGCAACCCATCAAGAACCTCGAACCACTTCAGATTTGTTCCCCAAAAACAGAACAAAAAACCATGTCAGGTTAAGTGAAGTGAATCCCAAACCCTTAGGGCGGCCAAAGATTGGAACTTTTTGGTTTTGTTGTGGTGAAACTATAAGACCTGGATGACATGGTTTCTGAAATCGACTTTCTCTCTCTCTTTCCGGGTTCTGTATTCGACGTAGAGAATGCTGATGAGATAAGCAGTCCAGCTGCCCAAGAGGCCATAGAAGAGCTGAAAGAGGATCCCCGAGAGCATCCCCAGCTGTGAAAACGAGTACGGCAGTGTCAACAACACTTGCGCCACCTGCCAACGATTTCGAACTCAAATCGATTAGAGATAATATCACGTCGGTGATTGTGAAATTGAAATTTTTTTCATCTGGGTCTTATTGAAACCGGCCATCTTTCATGTGCCGTCGAGAAAACACCGTCCTTTTTCCGATCTGATTGTGGCCGATGACCCGAATGGACAACTTTTCTAAGTGGGTCGGCGTAAAAACAAAAACTTTTCATCCGGGGGATGATCGAAAGTGCCGGTCTATTCAGAATCTGGTGTCCATCGATCAGCGATTAGAACGCCGTTTTACCACAAAAGGGGGAGTTTTTCCAAGTGGGTCGCCGTAAAGACTAACTTTATCCACATGGGAGATTCATCAAAGCCTCATTTTTGTCTCTCCCCGAAGCCATGTAAAAAAATTTGAGAGGAACAGAAAAGGATCAAAGGCTGTAACTAACCTGATTAGAAGTACAACTGAACCAAGCATCATAGGCGGAGCCGCCGTGCCAAAACAGCTTAGACAGCTTAGATTTCATGCCCTCAGATTTCCCTTCTGTCTCCATCTCCACGTAGTTCCCAACTATTACTGTCTCCACAACCTTGTCACCGTTTTCCATCTCTCTCTCTCTCTCTCCCCGTGAAGATATTACAATGTGGCTCGAAGTATCAAAAGAGGAACATATATATATATGTATATATATATATATATATATGAAGATGTGGGAGAGAGTGCTAATGACACTGAGCTGTATACATATATATATATATAGAAGTCTGTGTGTGCATTCACAAAGAGGGACAGAGAAATAGTTCTTCGAGGCGGTGGAGCAAGCGCCCTCCCTTTGAAAGCTATTTGAGAGAGATAAAGATGGTGGGGAGCGCCAAAGTAACTTTTTTTTGTCTCAAAAAAAAACATCCAGCTTTAAGAAATTGAAAACATTGGATCGATTTTTATTTTTTTAAAATTATTTATTTTGGGAACAGGAAAACATATATACAAATCTTATAGGAAAATACGAATTATTATTTGATAGTACCGTTCTGTTTTTTTTTTTTTTGGCAC
>NW_010971389.1:2939116-2982410 GCF_000463585.1 Tarenaya hassleriana | reverse complement strand
TTCTTTTTTTTTTTTTTTTTTTGGCACTATTCTCGCTGCATTTTTATGGAAGGGGGTCATTTTAATTTATGGCCTTTCCTTAATCATAAACTAAAACTAAACAATTAAAGAAGATAATTTTTTGCTTAGACGATTAAGTATATAATCGGATGGTTAGCGGTGTGAGGCACGTTTTAAAATTTCCCAATCTTTTCTTAATGTTACCACTAACACGCCATTTTTTTGGGGAATCCCCCAACTCTGTTGGTTTGAGAATTCACTTCCCCAAGCGAGGTCGTAAGTTCAACACCAAAAGTATGGAGATTTCTCATCGTCTGCCGGTTTCGAACGATTTACACCCACGTGTATGTTGCAGGCTCGCATCCGTGGGCCGGGATTAGTCCGGGCTTTTGGGTCTGGGAAATTCGACTTATCAAAAAAAAAAACACACCATTTTTTTAAATTAACTTTGTCCTTATAATCCTTATTGGCATAATAAGGAAACCTAACAAAAATGAAATGTCTCGAATGAATTTATCCATATAAATACACATGTATATTATGTCCTTATAATCATTATGTGTATAAAAAAAACAAGGGAGAATAATTACAAAGTAGAGGGCTATCATTGAGAGGAGAACGGGCGTGGTTGCTTTTTTTTACAATAAGAGTGAAGCTGCTTTTTTATTATCAAAATGCCCCAATCTATGACTCTTTCACCATTTTATTTTCCCTCAAATAAAAAACCATGATTTTATTTATTTTTCTATCTTATATAAATATATAAAGAGTAACATTTAGATTTTTCATGTTCGATTTGCAAATTAAAACCGATGAGTAGGTTGGACAAGGAAGAAGAACAAGAGAGAAGGACAGAATGAGATAATGTGATGAAATTGTTGGTATCTATTTTGTCACTGCATACAAAGGAAGCATATGCAATAAACACTTATAAGCAGCAGCAGCAATACAGAAATGCTTTTGAAGTGTGCAAACAAGGTATAAATACAGAATTCGAGGTATAATAATATTGCGTACAAGTACATATATATATACAACAAAGAGATATTCACCCGTATATATACAACGAAAAGACCATATAATCCGATGGTTTAATGGTAAAAAAACATGTAAAATGTGTTTTTACCTCAAGTTCAAATTCAAGTGAAAAATATTCACCCGTATTTCTTCGATTCTATAGAAGATGTAGTTGAGTTAGAGTTTTACTGAATTTTCGAATTAAATTATAAAAAAAAGTATATTATTATCAGTGTTGTTGTTGCTAAATGAGATAGACTAGGTGATTTGCTGATGCTAATATTATGTCAAAATACAAAGCCAATATATAATTAGAATTTTTCCCTGATAACTTAATCTACACATAATTTTAGCAATTATCGAGTCTATTGATTTGTTATACCTATCATTCATTATACATCATGATTAGTTTGTCTTTTCAATAATTAGAATAAAATAATAATAAAAAAACATTTGGAGTTTGGGGAGGAAGAAGAAGAAGAAACATCATATCTCCACATCTGCTTGAAATTATGACAATAGAGCATGAGTTTCCATGCATGATTTTTTTCTATAATATATTCTTTTTATGTGTGTGTATATATATATATATATATATATATATATATATATAAAAGACAAAAAAAATGCAGTTATATAGCTAGAAATAACTTTAAAGGAACACATCAAACATGCAAAGAGGGAATGTTAATTTGGGAGGGGCAGAAATGCATTGCATGCTTTGTTCATAGTTCAAAAAGGAGGGACCATTTTGTCATTTTCTTCTGCTCCATTTGTCCCCTTGACTTCTTCCACCAACCATCAGCTTTGTTCCCATTATTTACCATCTTCATGTTAATTTTACAATCGATCTATTCATGAATATATTATCAAAATCAAGTTCTTATATCAAATTATATGAAATTCTCTAATTATATTGTGCAAATGATTCGGATTATAAATTTTTATGTTGTGAAGATGTTATAAACGTTTTTTTGTAAATCAACGTATGATATATAATAAATCTGGAAGTAGTTTTCTTACTTACATAAAATACAAATAGCATAAAACTTATAAAACAAAAACAATTCAAATATTTGACAAATGTAGAATTTCAGAATTTGAGGGTTTTTTTATATTGGTGAATTGTCCAATATTCAAACGCGTGACTGTATGATTTTTAATTAAGAAATTTGAGGTTACTAATGAAAGTTTAAAGTTTTACTTTGATCAACAGTTGCTGCATATACGATTAATTCGCCTCTTTCTTCTTTGGTCTCGTTTCGGTTAGAAATCCAACCAAATGTTTGGAAGAAAAAAAAAGAGAGAGGATAAAATCAATTTTCTTATTTTTTTTTTAAAACAAATTATGAGGAAGAATAATTCAGATTCCCATTTCGTCGCGCAATCATTTTGGAGCTGCCTTTTTGGCCTCTTGCTGTCCGGACACATTTCAGAGAACACACAAACCGACTGAAAAAATTACATGGAAGACTATATTGCCCTCCACCCACTCTGTTACTGTTCATGCCTGTCGGAAGATGGAATCTTTTCATACGGTAGATATAATAATAATTATTACTCAACACCCTATTTTTATTAAATCCATGATAAAACCTTAAAATAGGACTCCACGCGGCCCAACCAATGTGGCATGTACACGTGTTAACGAGGCTCAATGAGGCCTTTTTCTAGTTGAAAATGGGCTTTCATAGGCCCAATGTGAGCTTTCGCCGAATCCAACGAAATTCCGAAATTTGTTCGAATTCTGTCGGCTGATAAAAAATGAATACGGTACGGTCGGTTTGAGAATGGGCCCAAAGCCACAGTCACACGGTCCAAAAGTTTGGATCAGATGATCAATTTGATTAATCCAATCCATTCCAATCCAATAATGTATAATTCATTAATAATTGAATCCGATTCCATGTAGAAAAAATCGAAGGATTATTATTTTATTTGAACGAAAAAAAATCGAATTCACGATCGAATCAAATAAAAAATAATCAAACAAAACGGCATTTTTTTAAATAAATATTTTTGTTGATAAAAACCGAAATCCAATCAAACAATATAACCGAATTTAACCGGATCGAATTGGACATCAAATAATAGAATGATTGCAATTTTTTTTAAAACATATTTATAATCAAACCGAATCGAAACCAAAATGGATACAACTAGTCTTCTCTGCCGTTTTAAAACAAAATGGAAAATGAATAAATGCCATTTACACCATATAGTTGAACTTGTACTAATATAATCTCTCCTAATTTCACCCTCGAAATTCATTCCAAGCCAACGATACAAAGTGCCATATTTGTATTAATCAAATTATAATATTATCGTATCTAATACAAAATATGGTATGAATTGGAAAACATATGTTTTTATTTTATTTTGTAATGGTTGAAAAAATGTTGTATTAGGAATTAAATTAATTTGCCTTCTTCCATCGTCTTCGCCTTGCCGCTTGGACGCTCGTCGGCACTGTTCCCATCCCACCGCCTCATCAGACGATACACTAGAGAACAAAAAGGAGTAAAAGATTCTTCTTCTTCTTCACTTTACTCGCTCTCCGCAAACAGAGATTTCTCTATTGAACGACCATGGCGGCCGCCGACGGCGACCCCAACAAACCCGTCTCCGTATACGACTCGTCCTCTCCGACTCACCCTCTTCTCTCGAAACCCTCTTCGTCGGCTATCGATTCCCCAGGCCAACCTGATCCGGAACCCGACCCGACCCAGTTCCTTCAGATCTCCTACAATTTCGGTCTCAGGCCTTTCAAGGACATTCCCTTTCTAGTTCTCTTCGATCTTCTCGTCGCTTCCACCTTTGGGTTTGGTATCTTCTCGATTTTCCACAGGAATACCGATTACGGTAACTTATCTTCGTACACCTACGATTTCAGCTCTACTTCCTGCGTGAAAAATTCGACCTTGACGGGTTTCTTTGGCGGGTTCTGGATTTCGAGTATCGCGTCGGGTCGAAACTCTTCGTCGGGTGCGGTCTTCGAGAAGGATTTAATCTGGACCCTTGTGGTGACCCTTATCCTGAGCGTGCCCTTTTGTTTTCTGGTGCTGCTTTTGCTTAAACACTACACTAAGCAGATAGTGTATGCTTGTTTACCTTTCTTTGTTGTATTACCAACCTTCTTCAATGTCTACTGGTTCGTCGCTTGTACTGTTAGCTCTTCTTGTAGCGATGCCCTTCCTCTAGGCTACCGAGTTATCGTTCTCGTGTTCATTTTCTTAGTCATCGGGATCATTGTCTGGATTTTCGTAGCGAATTGGCACAGAATTGAGCTGACCATCCAAGTAATCGGGGTTGCTTCTGATGCTTTGTCCAAGAACTTGGGTCTCTTTCTCGTGTTGCCATTGTTGACCCTCGGGTTGGTTCTCTACTACGCGCCCATCGTCGTGTTCTTGTTGTTTTCGAGGTTCAATGGGAAAGTTGTGCCGAAGGAATCCAACGGTGAATATCTTTGTGTCTGGAAGCAAGATGGGTGGGTTCCCGCTTATTTCGCACTGGCCATTATCACTATGCTTTGGTCTCTGGCTGTAATGGTGGAAATGCAAGTCTATGTGATAAGTGGAACGATTTCTCAGTGGTATTTCTCCATGGAGGACTCGACGCTTAGAAAGTCCATCCGTAGCTCTTTGAGGTGATTCCCATCTTTCTTTTCTCAAAATCTCTATGGAAAAGGCTTTGATTCTCTCAGTATTAGCATCTTGTTCGATTGTGGATCTCTCTCTGTTATATCCCTATCCTTTTTTGTGTACTTTATCAAAGATTATGTATGTAAAGGATCAAGATATGCTCCGGTCTCAGTGTCTGGTATGACTCACTATCCCTGTCTCGATCCCCCCTTGTAGGAATGCATTTGGGCCATCCTTTGGCACGGTGTGTCTATCGGGTATCCTCATATGTATAGTTCGGGTGGTTAGAGCCATTGCAGAAAATGCAAGACAAGAGAATCCACAAGGAATGATCAATATGCTTCTCCGATGCTGCGCAAACACGTTGGTTTCAGCTGTCGATTATCTCAACAAGTTCACCATCAACTTCGCCGCCATTACGGGCGAAGCCTACTGCACATCTGCGAAATTGACTTACGAGCTTCTGAGAAGGAATCTCCTTTCTGCTGTCTTTGTCGAGACCGTTTCTACCCGTTTGCTTGCTGGAATCATATTCGTTCTTTCAGCCGTTTATGCAGTCGCTGTAAGTAAACTAAATCCTTCTGGTTCTCAGCATTGCCACTTCTCATTAATCAATGATCGGTGGAGATTTCTGTTTCTCTCTTTACATAGAATTCTCATATCCAGGCTGCTCGTTCGTTCCTTTTTGGTAGATACCTGAAAAAAATCAGATCAACCCCATGTCCGAATGTGATCGAGCTTGGAATTTCATATAGCATATGCATAGCTGATTTGGTTCTTGACAATGTTCTTGGGTTCTGAAACTGTTCCCCTGTCCTTATCATTTCCGATGAATTTTTGATGTTGTGATGCTGCAAAAACAGGCATGGGGCATCCTGAAAGGGGTGAGCGATCTGGACGAGGTCGATTCATACTTGGTAGCGGCTGTGGCTTGGTTCTTACTGATTGTGGTTCTGGGCTTCTTCGTACACGTCATGGATAACGTGATAGACACTATATACGTGTGTTATGCCATGGACCGAGACAGAGGTGATGTGTGTAAGCAGGAAGTTCACGAGGTTTACGTTCATTTGCCCATCAGCCGAAGCGCAAGATACGGTTTCATTATCCCTCAGACTCCGAATGTGTAGCATACACAGAGTCCATAGTCTCCATCTGTTGTATCCATTTTCCCCTGTTTTTTTTTCCTCTTTCAACCTCTTGACCTTCGTTGTTTACCAGTGTAGCAAAATCTTTTTGTAGAGAGAGAGAGAGAGAGAGAGAGAGAGAGAGAATCTTTGAATAAAAGGCTTTCCAATGGCCCAAAACAATTGGGCTTAAATTAGCCCATCATTTTGTCTATTCAATTTTCTTTTACTTGGAGAAGGCCCCATCTTTTGGTATTTGGGCTGGGCCCATTCATATTCAGACTTTGTTTTTGGGGTGGGTACTAATGACTAAATTATACACATTATGTGGATTTATATACAACGTTAGTTTGTAACATTTTAATGATAAAATAAAGAGAAAATGTAAAAGGCCGCACCAATACCATACTCCTTATGCATTGTCGTTTAAACAGTTAAAGATGATTCTTAAACAAATAAATAAAAACTCACTAGTCATTTCCTTTTTGGGGGAAAATATGGAAAGACAAAAAAGGCACAAAGTAAATAAAAAAAAAAATCTAAATGGAAGGTTCTATTGGCTCTACCTAACACCTCTTGAAAAAGTCATTGTAATTAAATAACCTTTTTATTTCAGAAAGGGCAAGTGGCAGGTGGATCTGTCTCTGTCTTTCTTCACTTGTCCTCTTCGTTTTTTTCCCCCTTCTCCTTGTCCTCCTTGACCTCCGCCTCATGTCACATGTTTTTCTATTTCTACTTCATATCCAATATATATATATATATATATATATGTGTGTGTGTATGTATGTATGTATGTGCAAGAGGACAAAGATTAACATTAGCAGGTAGGTAGGTTGGTACAAAGAAATAAATTGAGTTCGGTAGAGAAAAGGGGTCCATTGGGAGGTTGGTTCTCTCACATATGGTTTGATTTGACGTTCGCATTTATTCATCAGACCATATTATATATATATATATATATATACATATCAATTATTTAGGGTTCAGTGTAGGTATAATTTCACATAATTCCACACCCAGCAGTAATCAATAAAACTATATATTAAGATATTATTCGCGTGATGTGCGTATGCATGGAGATATACTTTACATGGAATCTTTGAAATGGTCAGTGCCAAAAAAAAATTTCGACAAGTTTTTTTTTTTAAATCCATTTAAATAAGTTTCATGATAACAATAGCCTCTACAAACACCACACATCATGTATTTATAGCAATGTGTACATGGTTATGAGGGATATAAAACACGTTCTATATGATTTAAATATGAATATGTGATGATCTGAAAAGGGTTTGGCAGCATTTCCAAACTCAGATTATGAATATATATAAATTGTGCGCAATCCCGCTCACTAGTTACAATTTCTACGTTAATCAAATTTCTCTAAACCCTAAACCACGTTAATCAAATTTCTCTACACAAAAAACCACATTGATTCAGTTACTTCATTTCCAAGGTCCTGAAATCCAAAATACTACTCCTATTGTTGGCGAGACCTAAAAAATCGTATCCGGGGCTAACGATGACATCGTTGCTGCCGCCACCGCTGCTGTTCCCGGCTCCGAATACTTCGCATCTCGCTCTCCCGCAGCCGCACATCGTGCCGTTTGTGGTTACCCCCAAGCTGCAAGCGAAACAGCGCGTCGTTCTCCTCTCATCATTTCCTCCGTTTTTTGAGCCTTGATGACGAGAATGGTCGGGAAGACTAATGCTGAGCTCGAGGTCCAAGCCTGGGGAAGTTTCTTGATCAAGCTTACCCTCTTTGCACGTGATCGCCAAACCCTTTGGGTTTTCCTCTGGCTTCTGAGGAGAAGAAGAGAAGGAGATTATGGTGTTTTTGTCGGTAGAATCTTGGGTTGGTTTCGGATCTTGAGAAGCTGATTCATGGAGAGGTCTGTGAGTGGCTGGATCGATGCCTCTGCTAAGGAGCTTTCTTCTTATGTGGGTGTTCCAATAATTCTTTATCTCGTTATCAGTTCTTCCTGGTAATCTTCCCGCTATGAGCGACCACCTGAGAAGAAATCAATGTAAAGGGCAAAGATGAGGACTTTCGCTATATTTGAGAAACCCTAACTGGATTATATAAAAAGAAAGAGGAGAGAAAAGGGGAGAGACTTGTTGCCGAGGAGGCTGTGGAGCTTGATGATGAGTTCGTCTTCTTCGTCGGAGAATTTGCCTCTCTTGAGGTCGGGCCTGAGGTAATTGATCCACCGGAGGCGGCAGCTTTTGCCGCAGCGGAGGAGGCCGGCGGCTTTTGGAAGTGATCTCCAGCAGCCTTCGCCGTGGGCTTGTATGTAAGATACCAGTCTCTCGTCTTCTTCCTTCGTCCAAGCCCCTTTGTTGGTGTGTGCCTTCTCACAGCACGGTGATCTTCCCATTAATCGGTCGATTGATTTCCCCCTCTATATATGCGGGTTTTATCCACTTATACCGGAGTGGACATAAAAAGGGGTTTTCGCTGTTTCTTGGGCTGGGGGGAGGAACACTGAAGCACTAGGGTTGTGTCTTTGTGTTTGGGTTTTGAATGGTTAAAAGCCTTCCCTTTATAGTTTATATAGTGTCTATATAGGGAGAGAGAGAGAGAGAGAGAGAGAGATTGGGATTCTAGCTTCTAGATTGTGAGTTGGTGGGAAGGGTTTGAAGGAGTGTATGGTGGCCTTTCATTTTTGGATCATATCATACAAGTGATATATTGACATGGCATTAAATTCCCTAGCTTCAAAGTCATCATCTTTTTCTTTTTCCCTTAATTACGTGGACAATATCTTTTTCTATAGCAAAAAAAAACCCAGGTTTTGGTGTTTGTGTGTATATAATATTAATTAATCCATATAAAAAGATGACAACTTTTCCAAATAAAAATGAGTAATAATAAAGTAGGGAAATGTTAAAAACAGAGAATTGCAATAATTAAGGAAAGGGCAAGAGTGCCGGTAGGTGTAAAGTTAAGGAGTGTAGTATGCAATGTTGGCGTTGGTCAACCAAAGGCCTCCCGCCTAATTGACTCCCTTAATTATATGCTCATTAGTTTTAATTTTATCCACATATATATATATATATATATATATATATGCATGTCCCACTGTCCTCATTACTTAGCTAATATATATATATTAGCCATTGATCATGACTACTGCTTCTTGATTTTTAAAGTATGGCAAATGACAGGAAGCTTAACAAGGAATTAAATAATAAAAAAAAACATCCACCAAAACAACAGATGCGTCATAGACAATTAAAAAAACCCTTAAAATTAAATGTCTTCTAGAAACTTGATTATTATTATTATTATTATTATTATTGACAATCTCTAACCAACCCTGATTCATTATTAATTGGAATATTGATCGGAAACCAAAAAAGTTTTTGTGTAATCCTGTTGTGTTATATGAACAACATTTAAGTTATCATATATGTTTGCATATCTAAGTTTGATTTCTCATCATGATATCGTAAGATGGAACTAAGTTCAAATTAAATTATATTTTGCAGCCGATCTAAGACGGCCGATGAACGCAATTTGGAACCATGGAGAATCCAAATGTCAATAATGTATTCGAATTCTTAATAAACAATATGTTATTTTGCAGATAATATTTATAATCCTCTGCTGATAAAATAACATGTCAGCACAGATCTTTAGATCGACTAATTTATTATGATATCTCCACTATACAAATTTAATTTGATAATTTATTTACGATATCTGCGCAAAGAAAAAACACACATTTTCTAATGTATTTATCGTACGTGAATATGTGACCATAAAATAAAACCCGTTTTACGTTTTACCGATTTCAAATAATAAATATAATGCTCCACCATATATGATCTCTATCTCAAAGTTATGTGTATACATCAGATAGCCATGCATATAATACAATGTGTGTGTGTCTATATATGTATGTGTATGTGTATGGATAGTATCTAATAGGTACGTGGGATACAAAAACGGAAATTTGAGTATAGTGAAATTTGGTTAGTTGGGCATGGTGGGGCAAAAAGGGCTTCCACAATGTGTATCTTTATGTGTGTGAGAGAGAAGTATATATATGTATATATATATACTTATATATAAACACGAAAGAAGAATAAAGAGAGAGAGAGAAAAAGAAATGGGATTCTAGAAGGGTAGGTTGAAAAATTGAAGCGCATGATCATGTAACCATCAAACCTAAATAAATATTCTTACGGCACACTGAATGAATCTGCGTTATTTATTACCAAAACCATTTACTTATATATATATATATATATAATATCACTTATTATAGGAATTGTGTATGAAATGACGATATGACATATTTGACAGGAAAAAAACAGTTGGATATGAGATTTGGGCAGACGTGGGATTTGGTTCACCTTCCACTCTTTTATTTTCTTTTTATTTTTTATTTGTGGGTTCGGCAATTATGGTAAGATTTCGTTTCGACTATGAATATCGATCTACTAATGACCAGACCATATATATATATATACACACAAAAACACACTTACTCGTCGTGATTACAAATCATAAATAAATAAAAATGTATTTGACATTCCATCACCTAAACTTGCATAATTCAACCGCTGAAAAATAGATGCAAAACGTTTGTTATACTTCGAATTTGAATTTAAAATTTAGAAAGATGACATATATTTCAAATTAAATAGGTGATCTACAATCCCGAGATTAGTATGAATATTTGTAAAAGATACTCGGTTACCAAAAAAAAAAATATTCGGTCACAATTTACTATAACATCACTTACAATTCTATATCGAGATCATGTGACGATAGTTTGATTTCACCAACAAAGTACGTATTTTTTTTTGTCATCTACGTACATATTTGGTTTTACTCTACCGAGTTGGTTTGGTGATGGGGAGTGATGAGCACTATCTGAAACAATGGGGTCGAAACTTAAAACATGACATAATATGAGGGGGTAAAAAACATGAAACACGATTTTGGCTACTGGACCTCCGCCTGGAAATCGGGCCACCTTATGCGGGCCCATTAATGCCATATACACCACGTGTCATATTCTTAATTTGCTTGAATTACAGTATTATACTAAACTATTATTCTATTAAAATATCATATTTTAATATTCCTTTTCAAATACCTATTATCGAACGTGTGAGGTGAGTGTCTCTATTTTTTTATTACGAAATATTATATTTAATGTTACCAAACTAACTCTCATTATTACCAAATAATGCCAGTGTATATCATATTCATAGTTTAATAGTATATACTAGAGTTAGTTTTTTTTCATCAACTTATGTTGTTTGTAGATTTACGTATCCAAAATATTCGCATGTTTTTTTTTCTTTTCTATAATTTTATCAGATGGATCACAAATTTATAACAATCCGTGTTCTCTTTTTGTAGATTCCGATATTTAGAATATGTTAAAGTCATTTATTAATATGTCATATAGTTTACTTTATTTTGGTAAAATAACCATCAATCGAACATCTAAACTATTTGGATTGAATAATAGTTTATTAAAAAAGGTTAAATAATTGGAAATTTCGTTAGGAAACAATATCCAAAATTTTTGAATCCGGTACTGAAACATTCGTCGCCATTGAAAAGAGAAAATCATAGACATCTTCGTCAATCGGAGAAGATGATCGTCTGCGTCGCTGCCGCCGGCCATCAGGTTTGCCTTTCCCACACTTCCGATCTTCTATTGGTTCATTTATGCGTTTTCTCACTTGTTATTATTCCCCTTCCTTTTGATCCAAACAGAACAATGCTCTTGACCTTCAGAGCTCCGCATCGTTCATTGGTCCCTCGACGTCGTCGACGAGCGAGGTCTTTACTCTCTCTCTCGTGTTTTGGATGTTCTTTCATCCTTGTATCGTACCTTGTCTCCATTTCTGGTCTGTCTCTAAATTCCACTTCTCTGAATTGTGTTAGAAACCCTACCCCCGATTCCTTCTGCTTGTTCCTTAGGACGTTAGCCGGTTACCAGATCTCTGGGCTTCGATTTCCCAGAGTTTTTTGCCTTAAACGAATAAATCACGAAGCTCTTGCTGCGGTTTTTCTTTTGTCTGGTTTAAATCCCCAAGCTTTTCGATCCAAAGTCACCATCTTTAGCTATTGTTATTCTTTCTTGCTATGTGCGATGTCTTGGATCTAATGAAAACTAAGCTCTATAGATACCCTTTGGCTGGCTTGAGACGCAATTTCATAGGCTAGGGACCAAAGCGACTTCTGTTTTCCATATCCAGATGCTAATACCTGTCTTTTGCTCAGTTAACAACCAGAAAAAAGCCTTGTACATACTGCAATCCATATATCTTTCATTCATTTTTCGTGTAAGATGTGTAACTTTGAAAAAGAAAGGATAAAACACAGGAGGTTTATTGTTGAAGCTGAAGTATTGGCCAAGTAGAGTTCAAATAAGGTAATCATGGAGAACCCTCAACAAGCTTCCCGCAATCGAAATGCGACTTTTTCAGCAGCATCCTGGAGAGAAATGACGACAGTAACTTGTCTCTGATCAGGTTAGTCCACTTTCCTCGGCTCTCTTGTATAAAGCCGACCATATATGCCGTAGTTATGAGATCGATACTTCTCCATTTCCTTTCGCTTGCATATTTCCTCAGACCGTTTTCTATCCCCCTGTAACGCTCTTCTTCGGTGTCACCTTTCAGGTTATTGGCTCTCAGCGCTTCACCGAGACAGCGAGCAAGCACAACGCCATCCTCCAAGGCCGAGCAGCCACCTTGTCCAATATCTGGTGTCATGGGGTGAAGTGCGTCTCCTGCAACGCATACATTGTCTTTTGTGATGTTTGCCCATAAGATCTCCCATGGAGGTCGGTACTTCAGCCTGGACATCACGATGCTGCTGAGGTCTGTGTCTTCCACGATGCCTTTGACATTGTCAGGTAAGTCCTTTAGCTTGTCCAGGACGAATTGTTTCAGTTTAGTCGGATTTGTTTCCTCATCTAGTTAGGTAAATCAGTGATTGTAGTAAGATTCAGAGGGATAAACTGAACTTGTAATATCCAAAAAAGAGGTTATTTTACCTGGCTGAGTAGGGGTGTGGGTTAGGAACCAGTAGACTGTATGGTCATTGCAGGGGATAAAGCCTGAACGGACACCGTTGCCAAGAAACTGGTGGATCGTATTGCCGAAACCATGGGCGTTTGGGAAATGGGTGAGGCCCCGGATGGCTGATCGAGCGGTGGTAACTGGGTTTTTGAAGCCTAGCCACCTGGCTACAATCGAGTTTACTCCTTCACATCCTACCAAAACCTGTCCTAAAGAGTGGTTAGCATGTTTTCTTGGTTTAAGGAGAGGGGGATCAGGGAAGAGATTATACCCTGGTCTTGAGGACAGTGCCGTCGGCGAGATGAACAAGTTTGAAGAGACCCGACAGTTGAATAGAGACAACCTTAGAGGAGAACCTTATGGTCCCTGGGGGCAATTCTCTTGCAAGACACTCCAGCAACAGCTTCCTCTGCAGGCATCGAGCCTCATGTTCTCTGACAACAACAGGAAACAGGAAAGAAGATGATGATGATGATGATGATGGAGTTATAGCATTCACTGTGTGATCCATGGAATAGGTTGGGCTGAGAGATAAGAAACATACTGGGATTGGCCGAACAAGAGCTGTCTAGAGGGATGATTGCCTGCTACAACCGAGCCAACCGCAATTCTGCATCCAGAACTCAAAAAATGTAAGGGAAGTTGAATAGAGGGATTATCTTAAGAGGTATTACTGTATGCATATACCCGTGGAGGCGATGGTGGGAGGGACGGAGTGCAGGGGAGAGGCCGAGAGCATCCAAGGCTTTCCAAGCGTTGAACCAAGTCGTGAGGGCGGACCCTGTCACCCTCAGATCCTCGTACGACTCCAGCACCTTGCTCCTGATCCCCTGTCTGGTCCACACTCACTCGTCTCATTTTTGCATTATCATATCATATGCTTATACATATATAGATAATACATACCTGTGGAGCCCTAGAGCTGTTGAAAGACCTGCTATTCCTGCTCCCACTATTACAATATCTTCAACTTCTTCTTCCATTGGCCCAAGCAGTGTTTTTCTCTCTGAGATCCCATCTATGCGAGCTTCTTCATATTTATATATGTATATATATAACATGGGTCAAGGAAGGAAGGCTCCTAGGCGGCAGATGGGCACACAAGCCAATGGAGAATTGTCTGGCTCTTCCCTCCGTCCATATGTAGTTGGTCTTTAGCACATTAAATAAATGAAAAGAAAATTGTATTAAAAAAGGCAACACGGCACTTGCTTATCTGAACCTTCTCTCGTTTTGGCCCTTTTTTTCTTCTTCTTCTTCTTCTTGTCCACCACCATCCAAATCTAGGTTAAACAACCGCAAAAGGAACTGAAGTGATCCTCTGAAGATTGCAACACACAACTATCAACATGTGCGTGTCTGTTAATGTTATCGCAGAGTCCTTTCTCCTCTTCTTCGTCATCTTCATCTCCCATGAATCAGTGCAGGGATGCAATCTGAGCCGGACTGTTCTGGACCCGGCTCGGTTGCAGCCTATTTTTGAAAGCTATGGCTGGTTTCAGACCGATTCAACTTGTGTAGATCGCCTCAATTCGCAAGCCGAATAAAAAAAAAAGCGATTTTATAAGTAAAATATTTTTAACTCACAAGATAGCTTACGGGCCGGTGGAACTGACCCATGAAGAGTTCGACTCGCGATGAGTTGGTTCGCTGAACCGGTTTTTCTTTTGAGTTTATATTTTTCCAATCTAACTCGGTAAAAATGAATTAGCTCGCGAGTTAGCCTCGTCTCTACATCTGCAAATCAAGAATGGATAATGCATCTCATTTTCCCTCGATCAGTCCTACAGCAGCATGAAACTGACGTGATCCTCAAAGATTACGGCACACACCGACATATGCGTTTGAGAGTGTCGTCAACAGAGCTTTGCTTACATACAATTACGTGCACGGTTTATGTTAGTTGTTCTTACCACCATATGATTTGTGATGTGGAGAAAGAGCATACTCACTACCAAAGTCTAATTTTTTTTTTTACCAAACATTGGAAGAAGCTATGGCAATTTTATTTTTAATATAAAAAAAGCATTTGTAGTATACATATATTAAAATCATCATATTTAGTAATAATTGTGGGTGTTTGATATGAGGTTTTGCATGATAGATGTTGTATTATGTAAGCCCACTTATTGGCATTCTAAAAAAAAAGTACAAAATAAAATCCAGTGAGTAGTCAGTGGCACATTCATAATTAAATAATGTTAGGTAAAGGGACATATCCATATATATAAATATAATATCCCAATCACTTTCGGGCCCCTAATAGATTATTATTCAATTTCATTCTTCAAGGGGAAGGCTATGCCCTCATCTTTTTTTCCTTTCATTTTTTTGGACCACCTCTTTCATGGCCGTTTACCATTTCATCCAATATTTTATTCTACAGCCCAAAAAAAAAAACATTTCTTTCAGCAATATTCATAGAGATTTCAAAGGAAAAATTAGAGCAAATAATACTCCAATTTTATTGCTTGCACGACATTTTTTAGGATTACATCTTCATGTATGTTAAATCCAACGTATTGGAACTGTAAAAGAGCCATTTTTTTTATATCTAAGATGGAGTTTTAAGATGCCACATTTATTTGTAAGCAGTATAAGTAATTAATTTGAGTTTTGATAATAAAATTTGATATTATTAATGGTAATCAACTTAGAAGCTCCATAATAGACGGGCGAAGAGAAAATTTCTTAGAGAATAAGAGATCAACAGTCAACATTTTGATTTTTCCATGACATGACAGACTAATAAAAAAATTGAACACATTGATATCCATTTTTACATATAGATCGGTCCTTAATTTCTTTAATCATCTAATAAACAAAATTTTAATTTCTCCATATGCAAAAAAAAAAAAATACTTTGGTCCTTCTTTGGAGTCACCTAACCTAACTGACTGACTCTCTCTCGATTGTGGAGCCCAAAGCAAAGAGGAGTGGACCTTTGCATAGCTGGCTCCGACCTCTCCATCGTTGGTCTTTTATGGGTCTTGTCTGCTGAGAATCTCAATCTCTTGAGAACAACACTTGTTCCATTTCTACAGCCAAAACCCAAAAGAGAGAGAGAGAGAGAGAGAGAGCCTAGAGTGATGAACTTTGGATCTCATTTCATCTCATCGAGAAAGAACAACAACAACAACAAGCAGCAGCCTTTGATAGAGACTTCTCCTTCGGCGACTTGACCTCTCTCCCTCCCTTCTTTCTTGCTGGAAGCAGAGATTATAAGCCTTGTCCAGCTAAATTCTTTACCAGTGCCTGGTGGTCTTCTTCCTCATCCTCTTGCTCCAGGAGTTTTTTTTTTCCAGTTTGGTTGATCCTTAGATCTAACCGAGCATTTCCATACCCACATCATAAAATCCCAGACTCCTCCTCCACAGATCTTCTTCCTCTTCAAGCTATACCACAGGCCCCAGGTGTAGAAGTTCTCTCTCCCAAGGTAAAGTTTCCAACTTTTTGTTTTCCTTGTATTTTTGTCGATGTTTCCTCGGTGGGTAATCGAAAAGTTTGAATCTTTCCGAGAAACAGTAAACCCTTTGAATTTTCGGATCGTTGAACTGAACTGTTCCTCTTCCGCTGACTATATCACTGTGCTGGAGACCCGTAACCAAAGAACCCAATATCAAGAAATTGCTCGGTTTGACGATTTCTCTTCAACGTCGTGTTTCACGAGTTTTGCAATTTATTGTTCATCTTGATTCCATTTTCTTTCCCCAAATTTTCAAATGCAGAACAAGTTTCCTCCTCTCCAAACTGATACTTCTACATGATCTATCTGCTGGTCCATCGCACAGGCTTCCATTTGCATCTATAAACATCGTGTATTAACTATTGATCCATTCATGTAGATATGTATTTTTAAGAACTGTTTGCGGAGTCGTTACTAGTCTGCAAGAAATGGCTGTTGGCTCGTTGATGGTAATTGTTGCAGTCTGTCTTCTGTCTTTGATGAATGCTTGCAGTGTGAGATTCTCGTGCATCAAGAAGAAGAGTTCTGTTGTCTTGGTTCTCTGGCTGGTGAGCTTAGATGTCTTTCCATTACGACCGGGGGGCTATTTGGATGAGATGAGGGATGTTATCAGGGTTGATGAACCTTCTGAGGGCCTGTTTCTGGCCGAGTTCGGGCCGTTCTGGTTCAGATTCCGGTGGTCAGCAGGACGGGCTGTTGTGGTACAGAGACTTTGGTCAGCATGCCTGTGGTGACTTCTCCATGGCCGTGGTTCAAGCCAACAACTTGCTTGAGGACCAGAGCCAGCTCGAGTCAGGCAGTCTCAGCACACACGAGTCTGGTCCCTATGGCACTTTCGTCGGTGTTTATGACGGTCACGGTGGCCCTGAGACCGCTCATTTCATCAACAATAACTTGTTCCAACATCTCAAGAGTGAGTAGTAACCGGCCAAGCTCTTGAAAATGGCATGTTTTGGCCTTGTGTTTGTCTTTTTTTTTTGTCAGTTGCATATATATAGCATGGCCCTGGAGATTCATTTGGTAAACTATAAGCTTAACTCAGCTTATCTATATAGATAATATAGTTTTTCCTTTTGTTTCCCCTTAAACGACGAACTTTCCCATGCCCGGATCCTGTTTTTCTTGAATTTTTGAGCTTATGCAGTTCCTCTGCAAACAGGGTTTGCTACAGAGAATCAGTCAATGTCAGTGGACGTGATAAAGAAAGCATTCCAGGCAACCGAAGATGGCTTCCTCTCTGTCGTGCCCAGACAGTGGCCAATGAAACCGCAGATAGCGGCAGTTGGATCGTGCTGCCTCGTCAGCATCGTATGCAATGGGACGCTGTATGTTGCGAACCTTGGTGACTCAAGGGCGGTGCTGGGGCGGGTCATGAAAGCAACAGGGGAAGTCCACGCCATCCAGCTCTCGGCTGAGCATAACGCTTCTATAGAGTCTGTTCGTCGTGAGCTTCAGGCTCTGCATCCAGGCGATTCAGGCATCGTGGTTCTGAAACATAACGTGTGGCGGGTGAAGGGCATCATTCAGGTAAAACAACCCTGTTTTGATTCAAGGGTGGTACTGATTCTTGAGGATCGTCTTGAGGCGTTTTTTTTTTCCTTTCTCAATGAGCTTATTAAAGTAGCGTATCGTTTACAGATTTCGAGATCCATTGGGGATGTGTATCTGAAACGGTCTGAGTTCAACCGAGAACCGTTATTACCCAAATTCCGCCTTCGGGAACGATTCAGTAAGCCAATACTGAGTGCAGAGCCAGCTATCACGGTGCATCAACTGCAGCCACACGATCAGTTTATCATATGTGCTTCGGATGGGCTCTGGGAACACTTGAGCAACCAAGAAGCCGTCGACATTGTTCAAAATCATCCACGCAGCGTAAGAATTACGACCCATCTCTGTTTTTTTTGGGTCTTTTTGTTGTCGGAAAACAGCCTGGAGCAATGTATGTGTGTATATATATACAGGGAATAGCAAAAAGGCTGGTGAAAGCGGCATTGCAAGAGGCGGCAAAGAAGAGAGAGATGAGATACTCAGACCTGAAGAAGATCGACAGAGGAGTACGCCGCCATTTCCACGACGACATAACCGTTGTGGTCGTCTTCCTTGATTACGAGCTTGTGAGCCGAGCTCGAGCTCGTGCTGGGCCGGCCGTTTCCGTGAGAGGGGCAGGGCTCAGTTACCCTCCCAACACCTTGGCCCCTACCCAAGCCGCCTTTCTTATTTCTTAAGAAAGATTGCTGTCCCAAATCTGTAACTATGTTAGATTGTGATCCTGCCCGAATATCTCAACAGATCCGTCTTTATTTCCCTCAGATATATATTTTTTTTTTATATTTTTTGTCTTATTTCTTTCAATGTAAAGTTTACAACTTTGCGGCTCTACGTTACGATTTGGTCTTTCTTCGCCACATTCAGAGAACCTATGTGCAAGCAACACAGATTTGAGAGTAGGATTATGAACTCGCCCGGAACAGCAACTCTCGGCGAAAATACAACACTGATTCCAGCAAGCTTGAATCCAAATGTTCTTGTTTCTCTTGTTCTGTACAAAATGCATAAATGGGCAAATGACCTGCCAAGCCAACGACTAATCTATACATGTGATACACACTGGCAGACGTCCACTGTTCCGGTTTTACCGTAGGCATAAAGACACCAAGAACTGAGAGATGATTATGAATTCACCCACAACGGCAGGCGGGGAGTGCAGGCCGAGAAACGGGACCACATCAACCTGCAACCAGCTCTCAATGGCCGATCCCACTATCGCCCCTGCCACTAGGCCTCCCACGGTTATTGCAGCCGCTTTGCCTGCGCCAACAACAACACAACAGGCTCTTTTTTTTTTCAGTTCTGTTTTGTGTCAATGGTTTCATTTTTAACAGAAGCCAAGTTGCATAGCCAGATTCCAGGAACTGCAGTCCATACGACACCTAAACAAGTCCAAGTTGTAAGACTTTAATGTTGCCCACAAGACCCCATGTACGACGCCTTCATCTTGAGTAGATGCCGGAGAATTGGCCTAGTAAATTATTTGCACTTGGTTGGCACAAAACTCTATCTAATACTTTAAATTTATCGGGAACCCACCGTTGGATGATTTGATCTATACAGAAAGAAAAGGTTTCAGCTTTGAATACCCTTTACCCAGAGAAACAAAATATTTCAGCTTTATGACAAAATTCTCTTCGCAGATTGTTTCTGCAATTTCTTTCCTGGAAATGTTGATCTGCAGGAAACTAGAAAGAACAGAAGATATATCATTACCTAGCTTGACGTTCCTTCTCGTCATGAAGTACAGGGAAGCTCCAAAGCTACTAGCCAAGATGAGTCCAGGTACATCAGCACCAGCATAAGGTATAGTGGAAGACTCTGTTGAACTCCCATTCACGTATGTTAAAATCATCAAAGCTCCATAGACTCCAGCTTGCAAACCCAGATCGCTCGTTGATGGCGTTTCGATCGAGACAGGCGGATTCTTCGCTGTTGCCTGCATCCATTGAGACACTGGCCCTGTTCCCAAAACATTGCTGGGTTTAACATCGGCATAACGAATGCTCTTATTCACGACTTTGCCCGCTCGTCGTTGGTTTAAACTCTGCATCAACAGCATATCATACGCAGCCTCAGCCTGCCCAAAAAAGAAAAAGGAATTAACTTGGAATGAGGTTGTGAAACTTTAATCGCAAGAGATTGCTTCCCTATGTCGGAGTTTATCGACGAAGGTGTTGCTAAACCGAGAAGATTCTATATGAAATAGACGGTGGGTCTCAGAAAGATTCATCTAGATGAGGACGATAGCAAATTACGGAAAGTTTCTTCGTCCTGGATCATAAGGATTTAAGCAAGCGAATGGAAATTCCTATAACTGACGATAAAGAGGAAGCAACACAGAATTCAGCAGTGGGAAACCCGAATTACGAGGGGAAGCACCACAGGATCAAACACCATAAAAAAATCGAAGAAACAGTGACCTGAGCGACGGCGTTTGGGTCGCCATTACAGGAAGCAATGATCGAATTCTTGGCGCGAAGAATATCCTCGAAGGAGGCGCCTTCGGAGACACCGAGGACCTTGAGAGCGGTCTCCAGGGACATATCGAGTGGCGCAGAGTCGTCGGCGCGGGAACTGGTTCTAACCGCCGCACATCGCCGCCGAGAAGGAAGAATCGCCACCGATCGCCACGGCTCGGACTTTCCCAAGACGGTGGGATGAAGCTTGTACGGAGGAAGAACCGGCGCGAGAGGGAGGTTAGAGCCGGGGCTGAGCCGTGGCTGTCGTAGGGAGAGAGAAGCAGTCGCCATTTTCCCCTTTCCCTCCTGCAACTTGAGGCTTCTGCTTATTTGAGGGGGGGGGGAGAGAGAGAGATTAACGACAACCGTTGGATGGAGCGGAGATGATCTTAGTATCACCACCGTTGGATCGTGGTAATATCAAAATGTTTAATTATCAAAACATTTTTAAGACAATTCGGTTTGGCCATATGGAAGAAGTTGGCCATTATTGAGGTCGGAATTATCTCATAACTTGTTTTGTTTTCGTTCGTAATTTCATGTGGACCATCTCTTTCCGTTTCTTGCTTGCAAGAAAATTACTCTTACCAATTTCATGTGGACCATCATCATCTCTTTCAGTTTCTTGCTTCTAAGACAATTACTCTCTCTCTTATCCAATAGGGGCTGCATATTATAATCTTTTATAAACCAAAACTTATATATATATATATATGTTCACTTGAATCACACTATTGTTTGATCAAAGAGCAACCACTAGAAAGATTGGTGGTATTTACATTTTTTTCTACACGTTTTTTTGGTGTAAAAAAAATTCTTATTTAATGAATGAGTGCATGATATTTATGTTTGTGGCAGCGACTATACACCACCACTCCTTCCACAGCTTGGGCCCAAAGATTTTTTTAGCAAAAAAAAAAAAAGAAACAGAGCACTGAGTGAAAAAAAAAACAAGCAAGTAGCCGTTGGAAAACCGTATATAACTCATCCTGCACGTCTTCTGTCTGTTTCTTCCGCTCCAAGAAACCTTTGCATAAAGCGTTTTTCACGTGCAGGGTTGTACTGAACCTTGTTCATGTCAAGTGTCCAAAAGACAGTAAATTTCAAAGAGACATAATACGATTTGTAAAGCTGAATCTTTAAGCTCTGCATCTTATGTGAGGGCAAAAACTAGATATAATGTTCAGCTTTAAGCAGAATCACACGGATAATGTCTAGAAAGAAACTCTGCAGAGATCTGACAGGAGTTTGGCAGCCAACACTTCAAGCTTCTATATCCTAGAACAAGATTCTTGTGAAAACGAGGGGAAGAGACGAAAAGTTATGACTGATGCAGTTATTGTTGAGATTATGGAGAGAACTGTTCATAGTTTTAGAACCCCTCTGTAACTTTCACGAGAACAAGATTTTCCTATTGGGGGAGAACCTATGGACAAGGTGAAATCCACAAAACCCAACACCAAATAATGGGTTGTGGAGTATGCCTGAATATCGAAACACCTATAACTACACAATTCATCAGCAGCATATAACATCAACTTATAACAACTCAAGGAAACATGTGAGCCATGAAGAAGAGAAGAGAGAAGCAGAAGCTGCATACCTTTGGCAGTGTCTCCTGGAAAGCATCGGGTATCCCCATTTCCGCGAGGACCCTGCTGTTAATTGCTAAAACAGCCTTCAGAATCTGAACAACTCAGTCCCAACATTGCTGAGGTTTCTTCCGTGTCTCCTCTCCTCAGACAATCCATTAGATGGCAACTTTGGACATGGAAGCCACCACTTCTCCTGCTAACAGAAGGCCAGCCTGTGGAAACAGGCGGATTGGATTATACGAATCCAGCTCACCTTCTCCTAGGACTATCCCACGATCGACATACCAGAGCTCGATATGAGAAAACTCTTCAAGCATACCGATCAACATTACATCGAGCTTCTTCAGGGCAGGAGGATTCACATAGATATCAGAGCGAGGTTGAGTCTCCATGATCTGGTAAGTTCCACCGCCAGGGAAATGCTGTATGGAAGGAACAAGATCAACGATCGGATCACTATCACAAAGTAACCACTCCAATTCCCTACGCCGTATTGCCTTCTTCTGTGGTGCAAGCGGCTCTAGCCATCACAGTTCGCCAAACACAGTACTGTAGTTGTGATTCCAGTGAAGATGACATAAACAGGAAAGCGAGAAACCAAAACAAGAAATGAAATTTCGCGTTAATTCACTGAAAGCTTCTCTTACCAGAGAGATTGGTGATCGCATTGGATATTGCAAGTGCAGTACAAAACCCCTTTACCCCCTTCCGACATGTCTTCTCCTAAAAGAAGCTAAGAGAATCTCTCCTTCATCGTCTCAGTTTCTAGTTTCTACGGAAACCAGAACAAAACCCTAAAATTACATTCCAAAAAAGGAAGCCCAGAAGTTCAAATCTGTTTGCTACTCCATCAATGTTGCAGATCTACGCAGACTCATACAGAAATATACGGGTGTGCCCATATATGCACACACCCAGAGTTCAAAGCCCTAATCTTTTGCCAGACAATTCGTTGCCCCGTTTCTCCAACTTTGCCATCCGAAACAATCACATTTTTACCACCGATCACTGGCAGCATCACCGGCGCCGTGAAGTAGAATCCTCTCCCGCCGTCATGGATTAAGGGTTTGGCCGACGTAGTCATCGAGCTGGAGGCTCCTTCGCCGTCGAGGCGTTGGCAAGAGAACTTGCTTGAACACTTCGACTCGCTAATGTCAGCGTTGGGACTGCAGCTCTCGCATCTCACGGAGAAGCTGCCATCGTCTTCCTTCGACGACAAACTCCTCGCATCTCCGGTAGGTCAAACGGATCGCAATCCACTGATCAAGCGTCCGACAGAAAAGAGAGAGATAGAGTGGTACTGATATGATTGATAAAAGCATAAATGTCATAATAAAACGCCTCCTACTTCCTATGCGTGTATACGTACATATGTACGTATAGGTCTTATTTTCGGGCTCTATCGTCCATGGCTTATTATTTATTGGGTTTTTGGGTGGGAATTTTAGTGAAATGATAGCAGCAATTTCATGGTACATCACCAACAAAAATAATTTTTATTTTCAATTTTTAATCTATTTTTCGACTGAAAAAGTCCGAAATACCGTTTTTTTTTTATTTTTTTACGACTTTATTACGACTAATATATAACTAATATACAACTAAAATAAGAAGTAGTTATAATCGTATAGAGATGAAAGTCTCAAATAAAACGTAGTTTTTTTTAAAATTCGACAGATGATTTTTTTGTCACCTTTTTTAGAATCAATTGTAACTATATTTAGAATTAATTACGAAGTCTTAATAATGAAGTTGTTTTCGAACGGACAAATATCACGTATTCATTAAGGGTAATTTCGTATTTCCAAAAAAAATTAATTCCTTATATTTTGGATGGTGCGCGTGAAATTATTGCGACCCAACTAGGTCATTTGAGTAAGATTCCCTTTTTGGGTCGGGTTAGATTAATATTCCAATGGTTATTTCGATTTTAAAAACATTTTAAATACGCGATTTTTATTGAAATTTGATTTGGCAGTTTAATTCTTTTTAGATTTGGTTCAATTTTTTTCAATTAATCTTTATTTCTATACTCAACTTTTTTAATTTTTTAAAAATTATAACCATTCAATTTTTATAACAATTCAATTACAATTTTGTTATTTCATTCGAATTGTATATTTATATAACTAAAAATAAAGAGTCGAATGGACAGTTTTAAAATTAAAAAAATTTAAAAATGATAAGAAAAATTATGTAAATTATTTTAGTTAAAAAGTCAATTTTTTTTTAAATTTACAAATATTAAACCAAAACCAAAAACTAAAATATAAAATTAAAATTAAAAAAAAAAAACTAAAATCTTGGGTATGAAAAACCACTTAGTGGGCCTGGGCTTTATGGGCTTTACTATCTGACAAAGGGAAAGCAGTTTTCTTCTAGAGTCGAATGGAAAGCCACAAAAATTATTAGCCGAGTCGCCTCGCTTTCGTTTCACGACGTGAAGGGGCGAATTTTCGAGGGAGATTAGGAACCCTAGCGAAGGTCCGATCGGAGGTAAGATGCCGAAGAAGATGGGAGTCAACAGCAAGGCCGAAGCGGCCAGGGCGCGGAAAGGTGCGGCGGAGAGCGAGCGGAAGGATCGCAACGCTCGGCAGAAGGAGGAACAGTACTGGCGGGAGGCCGAGGGTCCGAAATCGAAAGCAGCCAAGAAGCGGGAGGAGGAAGCTGAGAAGAAGGCTGAGGCCGTCTCTAAGAAGGCGGAGGCGAGGAGGCTGGCGGAGATGGAGGAGAAGGAGTTGGAGAAGGCCTTGAAGAAACCCGACAAGAAGGCGAATCGCGTCTCGGTGCCGATTCCTAAGATGACGGAGGTGGAGCTGCGGCAGAGACGGGAGGAGGAGCAAGCTGAGCTGGCTAAGAAGGCGGAGGAGGCGAAGAAACGCCAAGCTCGTATGGCGGCGGAGGAGGAGTACGAGAAGATGGTGCTGGTGACGAATACGAACCGCGATGATTCGATCATCGAGGCCCATGGCGTTGATGAGGCGCTTGCCCGGATGGCAGTTTCAGATACTCTGCCGGTTGATCGGCATCCGGAGCGAAGGCTCAAGGCCTCGTTTAAGGTGAGCTCGTGTTCCCTTTTTATCCTCTTGAAATCGATGAGCATTCTAGGAGGAATGCTTGAATACTTTTGGTACTGGAACCCTGAATTGTGGTGGATTCGTTTAGTTGATTGTTAGGTCTATTGAAAGTTTTTAATGTGGATAATGTCAGAAGGGAAGATGGGTTCTCTGTTTTGCTCTATGCTGGTGCTTAAGCCATCAAGTTTGAGATACTTTTAATGCTTCAATATCTTTAATGTTGGCCGTGGGAAGGAACTTGTGAGACAAAATTGTGATTTAGATGCTTCTTGTAATTGAATCACATTTGCCACAAGCAAATGGAAAGATTCGGTTGGCCAGATCTTGGGAGCTTATTTGAAGCATATGTTAAATATCTATAATCAGATTTATCATGTCTTCTCTATCCATGTGAATGGTTCATTGTCTGGTAATATCTATGAACACTGCCAATGATCTTGTTTTAGGCCTTTGAAGAAACTGAGCTCCCAAAGCTGAAGGAGGAGAAACCAGGACTTACCCACACTCAGTACAAGGACATGATATGGAAGATGTGGAAGAAATCACCAGACAATCCTCTTAACCAGGTCGGTGAAAATCCATAAATGCTGCTCACAATTATATGTAATCTGTATTTTACCATAAAATGTAAGAGAACTTGGTGTCATGGGGTTTACATACATTACATTACATGTAGGAATCACAAAATGTCATAGAATGAGGTCCCGCAATTATTCCTTGAATCTGGATCAGGGTAGTAACAGTTTCCCTGACCATGAGAGAAAAAAGGGAGGGAAGTGCTAAAGTATAGAAGCTTTTAGTAAGGTTAATGGTTTTGTCAGTCAGGTCTGGTCAGCCCTCTTTTAAGCTCATGCTCCTAGGGATCATTGCTACCTGTGCACGCAGCCTGCGGTTTTATATTGAATCTGCATGGATTTTTGTGCATTTTTAATGTACCCAAGACAGGAGGCAGTAGACCCGGGATGTTTGTGTAGAATCAAATTAAGGATTATGCTTAATTGTTAGGCGATCTGATGAGTAAGATTGGTGCAATGAACAGGTTGCTGAGTGAGTACGAGGTGTGTAACTCTAATGTTGAAAGCAGCAGATGGTTTCAGAAGGGATGCCATTGGCAGAGCGTTTAAAACTGTCTGTTTCAGTAAAACTAGATTTGCTGCATCTGCCCTTTTCTTATGTAACCGCGCATGGAGTTTTGCTCTTTGGGCAATGTACATGATATATATATATATAGAATCTTCATTGAGGATACTCTGTTGTATGACATGATGTCTCTGTTCTATTGTCCTTTGTTATTTCCTCCTCCTGTGTTTGTTATGAAAATGCCTGGTTAATACCCCATAAGTTGTTTGCTTTCATTTTAGCGTCTCACATAAATACAATATTAGGATGACTGTTTCGGTTCGGTAGTGTTAGATTCAGTTCGGGAAGAGTTTGTTTGATTCTATCGAATTAAAGTCTGTAAAAAAAAATTCGAAATTTAATATTTACACAATTTCACACGTTTTTGTGATTCATCAATTTCAGTTTATTCGATTTTACAAAATTTACGCCAAATTATATCGGAATATTATTAAGCAGAGCCCAAATGGCGATTGCCAAAGCTGGGCCCTAATTGGGCCCCACAGTCAAATGGATGGCTAAGATTCCTTATCTGGAAAATCCGCCATTTCAGAAGGGGTAGTGTGACAGACAGGACATGTCATTGAATCATGACAACACAACACGAACATTTGCAATTGCAACTGCGGTGTCTCCCCCCATGGATGCCTCTCTCGTCATCAACCAGAGTCTCTCTCGCATCCACTTCCCTCCAAAGACGCGCCCCTTTCCCCCTCCTCCTCCCTTCTCCGTCCAGTCTTTTCCCACCACACTGACCCATAAATCGCTCTCTCTCCGTCCAGTCCTCGCCGTAAATCGAAACTACGAAGTAGCCGCCGTGGAAGAGGATGAGTCTTACGGTGAAGTGAACAGGATCATCGGGAGCCGGGTGGCGGAATCTGGTGCGGCCATGGAGTACCTAATCGAGTGGAAGGACGCCCCCCCGCCGTCGTGGGTTCCCGCCGGCTACATCGCCAAGGACGTCGTCGCCGAGTACGAGACGCCGTGGTGGAATGCCGCCAAGAAAGCCGACGAGCAGGCGCTCAGACAGCTCCTGGAGACGGCGGAGGCCGACGGCCGCGACATTAACGCCGTTGACGGCGACGGAAGAACCGCCCTCCTCTTCGTCGCCGGTCTCGGCTCCGAGCCCTGCGTCAGGCTCCTAGGGGAAGCTGGAGCTGATCTGGACCACCGGGATAGTAACGGCGGTTTAACGGCGCTTCACATGGCGGCGGGGTACGTGAAGCCGGCGGTGGTGACGGCGCTTCTGGAGATGGGGGCGGATGCTGAGGTGGCAGACGACAGAGGGCTAACGCCGTTAGATTTGACGAGGGAGATACTGAAAGTGACGCCGAAAGGGAATCCAATGCAATTCGCTAGAAGATTGGGGCTAGAGAGTGTGATGAGGTTATTGGAAGGGGAGGTGTTCGAGTACGCGGAGGTGCAGGGGATCGTGGAGAAGCGAGGGAGAGGAGAACACGTGGAGTATCTGATCAAATGGAAGGACGGTGGAGATTGCGAGTGGGTGAAAGCTGCTTACGTGGCGGAAGATCTGGTGAGGGACTACGAGGCTGGTTTAGAGTACGCCGTAGCGGAGGAGGTAACTGGGAAGAGGACGGGGGACGATGGGAAGACGGAGTATCTAGTCAAATGGACGGACATGGATGATGCCACGTGGGAGCCTCTGGATAACGTCGATCCTGACCTTGTTAAGGCCTTTGAAGAGGCCCAGTCTAATGGGTCGGTTAATTTGAATGGCCCATCAGGCCCAACTGGTATATGACTATTATAATACTACAGGTGCTGTTGTCGTTTTGGTGGGAATATGAATTATTATGGTTTTATTCTGCACTTTTAATTCCCTATGGTTTGTTCCTTCATTGGTTTGGGATGCACATAATTTCTTATCCCAAAACCGAGAGTTACATTTTGGTGTTTTATAATTTTTTCGCGGTTACGAGTTGAGTGAATACAATTTTTAATCAGAAATTGTTAAAATTAGACATTTCGGTATTCGGTTTAGATTCGATTTGAGTTTATTCTGTTTTGGTGATTTAAATTTAGAAAATCTATATCTATTGGGATTTATGTTAGATTAGATTTGGTTCATTTTCTGTTTATAAAGATAAAAATGCTTATTTTCTAAAATAAATTGCAGCTTTTCATTTTTTTTTTCTATTCGATTTTCGTGTTATAAAGATAACATAATCATTCGTTACATCATAATTAATTAAGTTATTGTTTATGAAAAATCGAACGAAATGTCTAGCCCTATAAATTAATAGGTGATTTAAGTGATAAATAAATCGGAGAAAATTAGTCTAATATTAACGTATAGTAAATTTGATTCTTAACAACAACAACAAAAATATAGAAGACATAAGAATCCTTCAAGGCCCCAAAAAAAAAAAAAAAAAAAAAACAGATCTTGGTCCGTGTCCTAACATGAACAAGCACAAGCACCCAGAAGCTCGAAACACCCAATCCAGCACTCAATGCAAGAATTGCAAACTTCGCAACAGCCGCCCAAGATTTCGCTTCGTCCAAAATTGAATCAAACCAAAGATAAACCACACTATTCTTGCAGGAAAAACAAAATTTTAATAAAATATTTGAAATTGAAACCTTACCAATTTGAACAACTGCTTGCAGCTTCATCCTCCTCCTCCGGCTTCATGATTTGAAGGGAAGGAACTTTAGGGATGGTAATTATTGAAGCCCAATATCAAAAGCCCATTATGAGCCTATCTACTAAAGAGTACAGCAACTTCAATGTTCTTCCAGCATCAGAAAACAATCCTTCCTCTTTCTCTCTCCAGATGCAGGTTCATGCTGCGACGAAGATGAAGAATGAGGGAAGGCACTCTTCTGCCCAAAATCCCAACGGTACTGCTCAGGATCCTAACAATATTTATAATATCAAGAAAGATGCTTCTTCAGTATCACAGATTGCAACACGTGGAGGATGAAGATCAATTCTAGGTTTTACAGATAAAAACAATTGTGTGTATAAAAGAGGATAATGGGTTTATGTGTTTTGGCACTGGAGAATTTTTCAATGAATATCAAAATTTTATCTCTTTCTTAAAGTTTCTTGATGGTATCAGAGCCTCACATCCATGGCTACTGAACCGAAATTCCCATTTCCACAGCATGTAAATGCTACTTGCTTTGTTACTCTAAAGCTTGATAATACCAACTATCTTTTCTGGAAATTGCAGATTGAATCTCTTTTGGAGACACACAGACTTCTGGGTTTTGTTTATGGAAAGGTACCGAGTCCTCCTTCAACAGTTAGAGTTCTTTCCGAAGGTGCAGAGGTGGATCAAGCAAATCCTGACTATGATTCCTGGCTCCAGACAGATCGGTTGGTGAAGACCTGGATAATCGGAACGATGTCTGTGGAAGCTCTTTGTCATGTGATTGGATTAGACACTTCTTGTCAGGTATGGAGCAAACTTGCTGATCATTACATTAAAAGCTCAGTAGCTAAGGAATTTGATCTGTTGACACGGCTGCAAAAGATTCTTAAAAGGAACAAGACAGTGGATGACTATTTATGTGAGTTTAAAGGAGTATGTGATCAGCTTAATGCTATCGGCAAACCAGTTGACGAAAGCTTAAAGGTATTCTATTTTTTGGAAGGATTAGGGGATGGTTATGATTCTTTTCGTACTACTATGTACCGACCTCCCATACCTCCGTTTGATGAAATAGTTTCTCAACTTTCAGCTTATGAGATTAGAAACTATAAACATACTGAGAATGTGTATGTTGATCCATCTCATGCTTATGTCACTGAGCGAACATCTGATGGTTCACATTATAGAGGAGGTCGAGGTCCTTATGGATATTCTGGTAGATTCAATCACTATAACAGTGATAGGCGTGGTGGTCGATTTCAAAGGGGAAGAGGATCCTCCAATTACTCTACTAGAGGCAGAGGATTTGTGCCACAGAACTTTCAGACGAGGATATCATCTTATTCATCAAACACTTCGGACATTGGTAATCCATCTCTCAACCATGCAACAAAGAGCCCGGGCCAGAATGTGAACAACCCAGTTGTTTGTCAAATTTGTGGTAAGTCTGGACATCAGGCACTTCAGTGTTGGTACAGGTTTGATCATGCTTACCAGATCAGCCATATTCCAGAGGCTCTTTCTACTCTACAACTTTCAGATGGACAAGGAGATGAGTGGTTTCCTGATACAGGAGCATCAGTTCATGTCACAAATAGCCCAGATAATCTCAGTACGTCTCACCCTTATCAAGGTATGGATGCTATTGTTGTTGGAAATGGAGCATGTCTTCCCATCACTCATATAGGTTCCACTATTACTAATTCAGGATTACCATTGAAAGATGTTCTAGTTGTTCCTCAAATCAAGAAGAATTTATTGTCGGTTTCCAAGATTACAAAGGATTTATCTTGTACGTGTGAATTTGACTCGCATGGTATGTGTGTAAAGGACAAGGCAAGCCAAAGGATTCTTGCAACAGGGCATAAGATCAATGGAATCTACCGTTTGGATGAAGTAAAGCAGTTGTTCTTCTCTATCAGAAATCAGACCACATCCGAGGATATATGGCATCAACGACTAGGACATCCACACAAAAGAATTCTGGAATTTCTGCTTCAACAACAGAAAATTTCGGTAAATAAAAGACTGCTAGGTCTTTGTGATGAATGTCAACTAGCCAAGAGTTCTAAACTTCCTTTTTCTATGTCCACTTCTTGTGCTCAAGAGCCTCTAGCTAAGATACATTGTGATCTTTGGGGACCAGCTCCTGTTTTGTCATCTCAGAAATTTAAATATTATGTGATCTTTGTTGATGACTTCTCTAAATTCAGTTGGCTTTACCCATTGCGGAATAAGAGTGACTTCTACACAGTTTTTGTTCGGTTTCAGCTCCTAGTAGAGAACCAGTTTGCAAGAAAAATTAAGGTGTTTCAATGTGATGGTGGAGGAGAGTTTATGAGTACACAGTTTTTGTCACATTTGGAGAACTGTGGGATTCAACAGCACGTAACTTGTCCTTATACACCGGAGCAGAATGGTGTTGCAGAAAGAAAACACCGAACTATTATTGAACTCAGTCTTGCATTGTTGTTTCGAAGTAAAGTTCCTCTAACTTATTGGGTCGATGCTTTCACTACAGTGAATCTGATTCAGAATCTACTTCCGTCAATGAAGCTTGGTATGAAAAGTCCTTATGAAGTGTTGTTTCAGAAAGTGCCAGACTATAAATTTCTTCGAGTATTTGGCAGCAAATGTTTTCCATATCTCAGAGATTATGCCCCTCATAAACTCGCTCCAAGATCTATTGCTTGTGTATTTCTTGGATACAGTGAAAAATATAAGGGCTATCGATGTCTCTGCAAAGAAAATGGCAGAATTTATATATCTCGGCATGTGGTGTTTGATGAGACTTCATATCCATTTTCTACAAGATCTCAATCTGATCCAACTTCTTCATTTGCCTGTACAGATTTATCTGCTCTTGATTTTTCAGCATGGATATGTCTACCTGACACCATCTCTGTTGGAAAGATAGATGTGCCATTACCAAAGTCTACTCAACCATTTGTCCCGCAGGATAGTTCAATGCCTTCACCAGCCATTTTTTCTCCTCCCATTGTGGTTGCTTCTCCACCATCAGAAACAGTGGCAGCTCCACAGCTAGTTTCTGTAACAGATGGAAACACTTCTGCACCCGTCATCCCACTTGCCAATGCTCATCCTATGATGACTCGTGGCAAGAGAGGTATCAGTTGTCCTAATCCAAAGTATGCTCATTTGGTACAAACAGATATACCTAAGGAACCTTCCAACAGTTCCATTGCTATGCGTCATCCTGGATGGAAACTTGCTATGGAAGAAGAAATACAAGCATTACACACTAATCAAACCTGGTCTCTAGTTCCTAAAACCCCAGGAATGAATATTATTGACTGCAAGTGGGTCTTTAAAACAAAGCTTGGTGCAGATGGTTCTCTTGATCGGCTAAAGGCGCGATTAGTTGCTAAAGGCTTTCTCCAAGAAGAAGGTATTGATTATTTAGAAACTTTCAGTCCAGTGGTTAAGTTTCCTACAATTCGTACTATACTTTCAGTGGCAATGGTTAAAGGATGGAAGTTGAAGCAACTTGATGTCAAAAACGCTTTCTTACATGGCGATCTTACTGAAGATGTGTATATGAAGCAACCACCATGTTTTGTTAATGCTAAGCATCCTGACTACGTGTGCAAACTCAACAAAGCACTTTACGGTCTTAAACAAGCTCCAAGAGCTTGGTTTGATAAGTTCAGCCAGTTTTTGTTCAGTCTTGGCTTCAAAAGTAGTACTGCTGATGCTTCATTATTCATCTACAACAATGGTTCAATTCTGCTCATTGTGCTTCTATATGTTGATGACATAATTTTGACAGGAAATTCTGAAGCCGATTTGACCAACTTGATTGCACAGCTTAGTGAGCAGTTCTGTATGAAAGATATGGGACAACTTCATTATTTTTTGGGAGTCCAAGTTGAATGGTTTCAGGATCAGCTTCATCTCAGCCAAAGTAAGTATGCATCTGAAATTTTGCATAAATTTGATATGGCACATTCTCGACCTTGTTCTACTCCACTGTCTACAAAACTGTCTGTGATGTCGCAAAATAAGTCTCAATATTTTGGTGATGGTCAGCTCTTTCGTCGAATTGTTGGAGCACTGCAGTATCTTACCTTGACTAGGCCTGACATTAGTTTTTCTGTCAACACTCTATGTCAGAAAATGCATACTCCCACCATTGCAGATTTCCAACTTCTTAAAAGAGTTCTCCGATATATTCAAGGGACACAAAATCTGGGTTTGAGAATACATTCCAAAAGTTCTCTCAACCTATCTGGATTTAGTGATTCTAATTGGGCAGGATGTCAGACAACTCGTCGCTCTACTACAGGATTTTGTATCTTTCTTGGGTCCAATCTGGTTTCTTGGTCTGCTAAGAGACAACCTACGGTCTCCCGATCATCTACCGAAGCCGAATATCGTGCTATGGCTAGTACTGCCGCTGAACTCACTTGGCTCACTTTTATACTTCGTGATATTGGTATTTCGCTACCGCAGCCAATTGTTCTCCACTGTGACAATTTATCGGCTATTCAAATGACGGCAAATCCAATTCTTCACTCCAAATCGAAGCACATTCAGCTCGACTATCATTTTATCAGAGAGAAAGTTGCTTCCGGTTCTTTCATTGTGAAGTTTATTCATAGTGAAGCTCAACTTGCAGATTTGCTAACGAAACCGCTTTCTCGGCGTCGTCACGAAGAACTTCGTCTCAAACTTGGTCTTTGTTGCTCTCCACGACCAAGTTTGCGGGGGCTATTGAAGCCCAATATCAAAAGCCCATTATGAGCCTATCTACTAAAGAGTACAGCAACTTCAATGTTCTTCCAGCATCAGAAAACAATCCTTCCTCTTTCTCTCTCCAGATGCAGGTTCATGCTGCGACGAAGATGAAGAATGAGGGAAGGCACTCTTCTGCCCAAAATCCCAACGGTACTGCTCAGGATCCTAACAATATTTATAATATCAAGAAAGATGCTTCTTCAGTATCACAGATTGCAACACGTGGAGGATGAAGATCAATTCTAGGTTTTACAGATAAAAACAATTGTGTGTATAAAAGAGGATAATGGGTTTATGTGTTTTGGCACTGGAGAATTTTTCAATGAATATCAAAATTTTATCTCTTTCTTAAAGTTTCTTGAGTAATGATATATAAAACAAATGTAAAAAAAAAAAATCAAAGAATGAAAAATTATATAAATCTTATGTATTTAGACAAAAGGATATATGAAAACGTGCCATGTATTACCGTCAGTAACTGTGGCCAATGAGCTCATGCTGTGGCTAAATCGGAAATGCAGAGGATTGATGTTTGGATATGTGGAATTGTGATTTTGATGATCGACGAACCGTTAAATATAATAGAGGTTGGGGAAGTCAACCATCACGGAGATCACCATCGTTGACTTGCGTGAAAATGTATAATTTGAGAGATCATGGGCTAAACGGGCTTTTTGATGGGTTAAAGTTAAAACAATTCCAGACGGGCCCATTTTCTATATTGTGGGCCCCAATCTCGCTTTGGGCCGAGTCGAGTATTGAGCTTCTAGTGAATAAGTTCGACTAGCCCCTATGGGCCAATAAAAATCCGCCACGTATGGCGAGGAATTTGGAGAGGTCCCCATATCGCGTCGTACCAGAGGTTTTTCTTTTGCCTTCTCGGGGAAGAAGGAAGCCGAGGAAGATGGATATGGCGTCATTTCTGAGGAACAAATACTGGGTTCTCCGCCACGGCAAGAGCATTCCCAACGAGAGAGGCCTCATCGTCTCTTCCATGGTTCTCTCTCACTCTTCTCTTGGATTTTTGTTTGAGATACATACTGACACAACGCTGTGATCGTCTCGTCTCTCCTCATGTCTTGTCTGATTCATGGACTGTAGGAAAATGGTGTGCTCCCTCAGTATGAATTAGCAGCCGAAGGAGTCGCTCAGGCTCGACTGGCTGGAGAAACTTTCCTTGAGGTACCTTCTTTTGCATTTCCGGCTCATTCATGGGTTTTGCCCGTATTGTTAGCGGCCAATAACGTTGTATCAAATCTGTGCAGCAACTCAAGGAAAGCAACGTAGAACTCGAGAAGGTCCGGATTTGCTACTCCCCCTTCGCAAGAACAAGTCACACCGCAAGGGTTGTCGCCGCCGTTCTCGGTCTTCCCTTTGATGGCCCCCAGTGCAAGGCGAGTTTTTCTTCTTCTTTTTTTCACGCTTCCACGACTCTCCTGTGCATCTCCTGTAAATTTGAGCATACCGCAGATTTTTATTACTCTCTAAGCCCTACCCGATGGTGATTGTATAAGTTCAATCATGTTGGTAACATTCCAAATGGCCATTGATGATCACTTGCTATACTATCTTTGGTCCAAGTATGCTGGGTTTCTCTTCGACTGCTAATGTGGGCTATGTACAGTTTGGTCGATTAGTTTGTGGGCTTGTACACGAATGTCCTGAAGAGTTGTGGTTTTTGTTTGCATATGTTCTGTCGCTACATTTTCCAGCACACTTGTTTTTCTGTTATCTTGATTGTGGTGAGCTGATAGTGTTAGTCGCTGGCCAGATGATTGAAGATCTGCGAGAACGCTACTTTGGCCCTGCATTTGAACTCCTGTCCCATGACAAGGTAATTGGTGATATTTTATCAGGGGCTGGCTTTTTCTGCATATGAACGTAACAATTTGATCTTAGATCATATGTTGGGTTGGTGACACTGCTCACAGAATTAGAGATTGACATTATTTCTTTCCCCTCAAGCTTATTGCTTTCTTCTGATGCCGCAGTACCCAGAGATATGGGCTCTCGATGAGAAAGATCCATTTGTGAGACCAGAGGGAGGCGAAAGTGCTGATGATGTTGTCTCTAGACTTTCCAATGCTTTGGAAGCCATGGAATCAGAATATGAAGGGTAAAAATTGTCCTGCTATTTAGTTCTTCTGCACTCAAATTCTTGCTACCCTGTTTACTACACTCGGCACGCTCTCAGACAACATTGATCTGCTAATCTTGAAATGCAATTCAGCACATTGCGCCACATAAAAGACAAATAGTAGGCTGGGTATACATGCTCCTTGTCATTTGTCAAGTCAACCTAGGACCAGATGATGGTAGTAGTCCTGCTCGAGATGCAATCTAGCCAAAACAATTGTAGGTGTTCACCTGCATGCGTACCATACACCGTGGTTCTTCTGGGAACTCAAATCTCTTCTCGTTCCGTTGCAAATAACCTGATTAGATCTTTGCAAGCAGTGACCTGACCTGCATATCCTCACCACTGGCATGGACATCTGCTTCTAAATGGAATACATGATCTTGGGAGACATTGATAGCTTTTGCATCACGAATGAATGCTGCGTTAGTTTGTACAATACGTTCTCAGATTTCAGTAATGAAAGCTGCACTGGAGAGATACTGAAGGATTCTGCTACTTTATATATTGATTTTGATATCGATTTTTTGATGTTTAACAAATAAAATGCAGATGTGCTGTACTGGTGGTGAGCCATGGAGATCCTCTGCAGATGATGCAGAACATTCTCCATTCAGCCAAGCAACAGAGCGGCAACAGCTTGAAGGAGAGGATTCAGGCATGCAGAGTTGCTCCTGTCCTGTCACAGCACAGGAGGTATGCCTTGCTCACTGGGGAACTCCGAGCTGTTATCTAACTTGGAAAATCTCTGCCCATCAAAAAAAAAAAAATAAAGGATTCAACTTTTGGCTTGTTTCTCATTCATGGATCCAGTCTTTGCTTTCTCATTCCACTGGGCATTAGTCAGTTTCTTCAGCAAGGCTTCTGTGTTATATTTGTTAGTGACAAGGAGAAAAAATGGAACATGATTTGATATTTGTTTTAATAATAAATCATGCTACACACAAAAAAAAAAGCGTCTTTAAATTTATACAATATGTTCAAATATTCACCAGCCTTTTAGAAGAAATCTGTCCATCATTGTAAGAAATCATGCTTTTATTATTCCTTTATCATCATTGTGACGATCCAAAGGGAAGTATTTACATCTCCAACAAACTAAATAATTCCCCACATAAACAAGATTTACATAAAATTGAAATCAAGAAAGGGCAACAAGTTGATGTTCCTATGATTAATGCACGCTTGCTTCAACACCGTATATGTATACAGCATAACTCGTATTACAGGGTTTGGTTATGGGGGTGGGTTCTGATGAACTAAGAGTCTGATGGTCTCTCTCCGAGACGAGGGCGATGACCTGCTTATATCTATACATTCCTCGAGATCGGCGTCACACGTGAGTAGAACCCATTCCCGATCATCGTCAAGATACTTGAGACTAAAGTTAGAGGAAACATCAAAGGAGAAACGCCGAGCGATCTCTAGGCGCAGATCTTTGAGTTGCCAATGCGGTTGCAGTCTCATCCTCGCTTGGGATTCTCCGAAAGTGGCCTTCACTCTGATCCCTTTCGAATCCTTTCCGGTCACCGCTGATAATGGCGGGCTAGGAGAAATCTCTTGTGGGTCAATGTTGGAATGGGTAGAGGTGGAGGTTGATGACGTGTCGGGAGAGGAGGAAGAGGAGGGTGGCCGGGATTTGGCGGCGATGTGAGGGAAAGTGGAGTAGAAGGAAGTAAAGTGAAGAGAGCCTTCAACTTCTTTTACGGAGTCCATCACCACCTGCAGCTTTCTCAGCGAATGCCCCACTTTCTTTATCTTCCTCGACGGCCACCTTTTTATCCCATGTTGTCTGCATTTCCTTTTCAACGTTGTCGGACACACTGCAAAACGAAAAGAACAAAATCAATATCGTTCGAGTTTTCATCATCTTGTAGTAATCCATATGTATATATATGTATATATGTGTGTGTGCGTCTCATTCACCGCCAATGCTTTTAGCCGCGTCTTTTAGGCTTCCGGCGAAGTGTTGTCTCAGAACCTCCAAGGTAATCTCCTTTTCCACTTTGGTTCTTCTCTTCCTGTCCACAGTGTTATTATAAACCCAAGAGGATGACGATTCTCCCTCCCCTCCGCTTGTGAGCTTGAACTCTTCTTCTCTCTGACACTCCCACGAGAGGGACACGTCTTTAGGGCAACTCTCCTGTACAAGGGTTGGTTGCTTAGTCGCAAAGATCACTTCTTGGGCGAGCTCCTCGTCCACGACCAGATGCGTAAAGCACCAGAACCGCTGGTTCAACTGGGTCACGAGGGTCTGCCTCTGGGAGAATACTCTGGGAAAGAAGAGCTCGAGCACAAGCTCCACCTCGCCGGTGGCTCTACTGACCAGAGGGACGGCAAGAGCTGAGTGAAGACCCGATATCCTTGCGTAATGTGAGAGAGGGTGGCTAGACTTGGTGAAGACGGCGACTTCCGTCGTGAAACAGCGTTTTTTGTCTGCCGCGGAAAGCAGATGGTGGTCGGAGAAAGCTGCGAGAAAGCAGCGGCTGTCATGATCAGCTGCGAAGGAGGCGGAATGGACGGGCGAGATGCAGCCGGAATGGTGGAGACATGGGGCCCACGTCAGGGCAAGTGGCAGGCCGTGGGAGTTGCAGATGGCTTGGAGATGGCCCGCCACCTCCGACGCTGCTGCTGGGTCTTGCAGCTGTCGACGATGATGACATGGCGGCATTTTGCTGAGAGTTAGGTCCCAAGTTACTACATGAATTCCCTAGATCAAAGGCCGGCGACCAAACCAAACACCTTATACGAATATATGAGTCAGGTGTGATGATGAATTGGCCTCTTGTATGCCTTTTATAAACACTGTCACGTATGCAACCATTGAAGCCCTCCAAAGGTTGCTTACGTTTTCATTAATTTGAAGGAGCATATATATATATATATATATAGATATATATAAATATGATGCAAGAGAAGAGATGGGAGAGCGAGTCAATGCTGAGCAGTGATCCAACAGTGCTGTGACACGACGGCTACGAATAATCAGAAACCGATTATGTCACTTGGAGAAACCAAAGTGGAAAGATTCCAGTCCATGTTGGTGTTTCACTTTTAACTCTCAAGTGGCCACACTGCCACATATGAGCCAGTGTCTGAATACCCAAATGCGGACGCCGAGAAACAGTTGTCAGAATCAGCACCTCCTCCCCCCCCTCTAGTTACCACTTTCTCCAAATTCAATGCGCTTTTAAAGTTGATAAATTTACTTCCACCATTGGTTTACATCAATATATACACGAGATCAGTCACAATATCTGAATGTTGCTGTAAGTGTGGTGATGAAAGAGGGAAAGAAGGCGGAGAAGAAGAGACCTGGAGAGGAAACTTCGGTAAGTAATCTATCCATCTTCTGCGCTAAGTGGATACCACCAAGGCCGGCCGTACGTCATATTATCCAGACGATCTTCAAGATCTCTTTCCTGCTTCTCTGATCATGATTTAGGTCGAAAGAAACAGATCGAAAGGGGCAGCGATGGTGGGTATCTGCTTGCAGGGTCAGATCCATTCTTATGAAAGAGTTAAAGAAGAAGAAGAAGAAGAAGAGGGGGAGGAGGTACGGATACCAAGAAGAAGAGGAAGAGAAGACGATAAGAAATAGGTCAGATTTGGGACCGAACTAAACAACTGGAACCAGACTCTTTCTGGCTTTTGTCGGACCAATCTTTTGTTCTCGTCGTTGCAATCTGTGGCACTTGAGCAAATGCACAGACAGTCGGAGCTCACTCCACTTTTTTTTTCCCCCCCCCCCCGATTGCGTGTAGGCCGTAATATTTACAATTTTGTATAGTGTAATATATGACTAAATTAAATAAATTAAATCATTATCGGTGGTCCAAATGCAATTTACGAAGTTTAGTAGGTTTGGCTTTGTTAAAGAGCCGGGGCTCGCTAGGGTTTTTGTTTTTAGTTATTTTTTTAATTAATACCAAACCCCAAAGTAAATCCAACGAAAGATTCCAAAGAGATTGTGTCGATGATGTCATGTTGGAACCCGAAGCGCATTTACATCTCCTGGAGATTCACCGAATCTCCAAATGCAATTCCCCGCTATTTTCATATCATTTCGTGACAGTTGAAATTTTTTTTTAAAGATTGTGAAATGCATGTAAACTGGATCTAAAATATATGTAGTTTTAAAAAAATATAAATAAATCATATATACCCTAATTAAATTATGTTATCATTAATACTTTAAAAATTGAATTTTTTTAATAAAGAATAAAATTGAAAATATTTTAAAATCATTTAAAAAATAGAAAACGATATATATTAAATAATAAAAAAATATTCTCCAAAACCATAAATATTTAGTAATAGAGAGAGTAATTCAAGTTTTAGTTTTTGTGGTTTTTTCCTCGTTACTCTTATCGATAACTAATACATTTTATTTTCACTGAAAATCCAATATTCAAGGGTTCATTTGTATAATTAAAGATTTATATCTTTCGATAATAACAGTTTTTTCATATATATTTTTTTCACATCTTTCGATCATATCAATATAATACATATTTTTTTTTCACATCTTTTGCATGGGGGAAAACATCAAGGCAGAAACAATACAAAAAAGAGAATACATATATTGGCCCTTAATTTCTTTCACAGAAAATTTACACAAAGACAAAACAAAAAATTTAAAAGGGAATATTATTATTATTATTCAAAGACCAGTCCCATGCATCTTTGCATAAAAGAACACAAAATTCGAAAGTCTGATAAAATCATATAAAAATTTAATCGTCTATGATTAAATCGAGTGTGTGTGTGTGTGTGTATATATATATATATATGAATGTGATTTTCTTTTCATCCCCGAACTATTTTTGTTTAATATTTGCTGCAGTTACGTGCCCTGCACAAAAGCTGTGTGTTCCCTAAGGCCCCCATCCAACTAAACTAACATATATAATTTTATTTTCTGTACGTTTATTAATTAATCTCATTATTACTTCGTGTGCCATGGTGGTCCCTATGATGGGTTATTTATTTATTTATGAATTTTTCTGAATTTGACATCAGCGGCACCCTTTTATTTTATTCTTCCAGTGCCAATATTATATATTAATCAAAGAAACGAGAATTATGTCTCAATATTTTATTTGGCAAGAACCCCGCTACTTGGGGATTCTTTTTCATGGTCATGATATGCTACAATAAAAATTTATGTTACTATTTATTGGTCTTCTCCGCATCCATATAAATTGTATTGATAGATCAGATATATGTGTTGAGTTGAGTCTTTAGTTTAATGGAACAGATAATGATGATAGTTGAATTTTCACATGTATTATTTTACGATGCATTATCTTTCGGCAAGTCATATCCTTTGCATACATATGTTACTCGTGTTTGCAACATTTGGAACCTTGACAACTAGAAAGTTTATTTATTTTTAATTCTATTGGAATATGCGTTTTTTTTTTTAAAAAAAAGGCAAACTGGTTGAGAAAAAAATAGATTCTATAGAAGTTGGGTTGGAGGTGGTTTAGCAATGACGATAAATTATTAAATTTTAAAGTAGAGTGTATATAAAATAAGTGGATGACTTCACGAAACCCTTTTAAATACTTAACCGGTACAAGTCTATTCGAGTTTCGTTGACAATATATATATAAATCATCATCGATATGTGACCTGGTCTTGATATTGTATTATATTTCATGTTACCAATCAATATTCTTCCCCCCGAGCTATTACACAATTCAAGTGTTTATTACAAACAAGTGATTTGGAATTAAATCAAGTTTTTTTTTTGTATACATGCGCTTCTGATTGAATCTATATGCACATTCGGTGGGTGTTTCCTTCCTTAATACGTAGAGACGTGATAGATTCCAGATAAGATGCGACAGCTAATCACAGGAGTTGGGAGAATCTATTACAGCATTGCAAGTTCCAAACTCGTGGGAGAATATCCAACTCAAAACACACATTCGGATGATGGGGGGATATGACTGCAGAGTGATCACAGGACAGCAGCTCACGAAACCATTTTCTTCTTCTTTTTCTTTTCCCTAATAAACACAACTTTGGATAAACTTGCCGTTTAATTCACATGGAAAGATCGCAAAAAAATAGGAGCCGGCAATGAAATTACCCGTCCCCTTTTGCATTCCATCTTTCACCAAATGGGAACCTCTCGGGCAGGCCTCTGCTTTGTGTTGAATCTTAAGACGGATGGATGTCTTTTGATATGAACACCGGTATTTATTGCGAGTGCGAGATCATAAACAAGGAGATGAAAAGAGGCACTTACATGGATCTAGCCTTTGGAATTTGGTGGAGAATTTTGATCATTGTTCAATGACCTTCCAAGAACATTTAACGCTGCCACACGCTGCATCTCTTTCGCTGAAGCCATGATTCACGAACACATGATGAGACAGTCAGTACGTGTATATGCATTCAGACAGCTTTCAGCGAGAGAACATCAGTACGTGTATATGCATTCAGACAGCTTTCAGCGAGAGAACATCACAAAGACTGTGTGTCTTGGTGGCGTTGTAATGTATGTTACCTTCCTCGAGAGAGAGTTGAATAGATCTCTTCTCCAACTGAACGGCATGTCTGCTGAGGTCGAGAGAGGGAAGAGATCGAAGCACTGATAGCAGAACACAGCGAAAAATTTAAGACAGTCGAAATCAGAGTAAAGGCCCGGAAGGGGAAGAAGGTGTAAGGGCATACATACTCTGAACATAATCCTTGGGATCAGATTCATCGAGTTTGTTCAGAAGAATTTGAAGCTGATGGTATCGGTCTTCCCAGTCTAACCCACCGGAGAGAGATCCCGGCGGGGGTGATAGCTCAGTCTTAGGTGGAGGAACACCGGAGACGGTTGGTTGCTTGGATTGGGAATCGGTCGATGAATTGGGATTATTCTCGAGCCGTCGACGTACGTAGACAAGTCGGCTTGGGGTGACAGGAGAAGAATCCATGGCGACGGATGATGAGATCTTCGTTGGGCCGTCGGAATTCGGAGCAGTGCTGTTGGGATTGTCAGGTTCAAGGTCTGAGTTATTGGAAGGTTCCACCATGGCGAACCCTAGCTCCCCGGAGACGGTCACTGCTCGTGATCAGTGTCTTAACGAGGCCGAGGCTCAGCCCAGTATTTGACCTATTACGAGGCCCAAACGGGCCCATCTTATTTCACCGTTCCGATTTACGAGGACGTACCTGTGGCCTTCTTCTCCATTTCTTCCCATTTTCTTAGTTTCTCGACGGAGACGGTGGGAGGAAGAGACGCGGTCCGAGGCACGGTCGTGTCGCGTTCCTCGCCAATTTCATGGAGAGCTCGTCCATTCCCCGATGCAAAAATTCAAGAGCTGCTGATTCCATTCACTAGGTCGTTGAATCTCAGGCCATATGTTCCACTCAGTGTTAAAACGGCCATCGAAGGTGAGTGCAACTGCTTCAACCTGATTGTAGCTGATGTTTTGGATCAAGAAAAGTTCTTTGCTCAAGAATTTTCTTGGATATGTAAAACTGTAAATTGGGTACTGTATCTTCAACTGTATAGAGAGTTTTTTTGTGTGTTCTATATGGATATGAATACATGGAATCAAGTGAATATATGCAGAGCTGACAGCGGCTGCGGCCCAATTCCTTCGATGTAAACATGATCATCGTGCATTTGATTCGGCAGTCTCTTTTCCTATTGATATCTC
>NW_010971389.1:2912637-2939031 GCF_000463585.1 Tarenaya hassleriana | reverse complement strand
TTCCCTATTGATATCTCCTGTCAAAAAAGCAAATGTGACGTGATTTACCAAAAGAAGAAACGGTTTAAGCCAGGAGAGTGGTGGTTACCAATGGGGGGAAAATCCCCATTACCTTAAGCTTAGAATCACAGGAGAAGACGCATCTGGACGTAACGGCACGGCCTTGCTCGTACAGCCATCCGACAGCACTCACGGTCTCGCTGGCGCTGTTTTCTTTGAGCGAACACCATAGGCCCTTTGGAAGCAACACAATGTCTCTTTCATCTCTCACGGACTCCATCCCCTTTTTGTCTCGGACTTGTTGAATGCTGCAGCTCTGAAAGTCAAGAGCACAACCTCATCAGTCTATTACACAGTTGAAAGAGCAGGGTATGCTGTTATGGCCGGCTAACTCACTGAATCAAAGGCATCAATGGCAGCAGCAGAGTGAAGACCTGTCCAAGCACCGACCACTTCCGAGGCTGGTGTGGTTGGTGTGGAAGCAAACCCGGTATCTCTAATGGCACACCCACCGAGCTGATCGCCGTTTCTGAACGGTCCATCCCACTGCTCGCGGAACACCTTGATGCCCTGCAGCACCATTCTGGTTTCTACTAATCGGACGACCTGATAAATCCTCACCCGAGACTCTTTGTCATTTGGGTTGATCAGACAATGCTCCACTTCCAACAGATTGTTGTTATTATCATTATCATTCTCAAGTGGCCACACTGCCACATATGAGCCAGTGTCTGAATACCCAAATGCGGACGCCGAGAAACAGTTGTCAGAATCAGCACCTCCTCCTCCGATGGTCCTCTCGTCGATACTGTGACGGGTGGCGGCATCAGCTTCACATCCGACGGTGGGGAGGAGCTTGATGGACTTGTAAACCATGGTGGGCGGCTCGAGCGGTTGAGCAAGAGTTGGACATTGTGTCTGCCAATCGAACACCTTTACTTCCCATTCTCTGTAGGCCTCTGGAACCACTGATTCAGGCAGCTCTATTGGCTGTCCTTCGCTTGAAAATTCTGCCCCGAAACCATCCCATTCTCCGGACACGTTTCCAGCAAACTCTGACCAGGCTGTGATCCCGTATGCGTACAGAATCAATCAATCAATCACAAGGAAACGACCAAGCAATTTAAGGGGAGAGAGAGATTACGATTTAGGGCAGTGGAGCTCTGGATCTGAGCAGTGTCAGGAACGGAGGTACGAGCTGAACAGGAGAGGGGGGAGATAGTATTACTGCGATTAAACCATACGCCGGAAGAGACGACGGCTTTGACAGAGGCGAGTGGAAGACATGGAGGTCCGAGGTTGAAGTTCCGCCATGAGAGACAGCTTCCGGTGGCCAACATCATCGGAGCTCTGTCTGATCCCTGAATTTGAGGCTGATGGAGTGACAAGTGAGATTGAGATAGGGTTTGCCCTCAACGGCCCTAACTGTCATCATCCTCGGCTTTCCCTCCCTACGCCCACATCTTCACACTCTGAGCCCATTAACGACCTGTGGGCTCATCTCAATTGGGACTTAAATATCCATGTTACGATTGGAAAACACACTTATTTTTTAAAGTGTAGACAATTCGATATTAAATAAAAAAATAAAAAATATTTGATGAAATGCCTGTACTACTGTAAAATACAATGTTACAATCTTTCCCGAGGGCGTAATAGATTTGTCGCTCCCCCCCCCCTGTGAATTGAATAGGAAAATGTGCTGTTAGATAGAGAGATCGGTGGTCGATGTCGTCGTCGCAGAGCCTGGGCGGCGCCACCAGGTGCGGGCGCGTGATAGGGCCATCGCTGGACAAGATCATCAAGAACGCGGCCTGGCGCAAGCACACCTTCCTCGTCTCCGCCTGCAAATCCGTCCTCGACAAGCTCGAATCTCTCTCCGACTCTCCCGATCCCTCCTCCCCTCTCTCCGGTCTCTCCTCCTCCGACGCAGATTCCGTCCTCCAGCCTCTCCTCGTCTCCCTCGACACCTCCTACCCCAAGGTTCTCGAGCCTGCTCTCGACTGCTCCTTCAAGCTCTTCTCTCTCTCCCTCCTCCGCGGTGAGATCCATTCCTCGAATCCTGATTCCCTTCTCTTCAAGCTCATCCACTCCGTCTGCAAGGTCTGCTCCATTGGCGATGAGTCCATCGAGCTCTCCGTTCTTCGCGTCCTCCTCGCCGCCGTCAGATCCTCCTCCGTCCTCATCCGCGGCGACTGTTTGCTCAATCTCGTCCGGACTTGCTACAATGTCTACCTCGGCGGCTTCAGCGGCACCAACCAGATCTGCGCTAAATCTGTTCTCGCTCAAATCATGCTCATCGTCTTCGCCAGATCCGAAGCGAATTCTCTGGATGTTTCTGTCAAGACGGTTTCCGTCAACGACTTGCTCGCCATCACGGACAAGAACGTCAACGAAGGCAACTCCGTCCATATTTGCCAAGGTTTCATCAACGACGTCATGTCCGCCGGCGAAGCAGCTCCTCCTCCTCCCGATTTCAGGCTCGTCTTGCATGATAGTGCTCCTGAACCACCGGATGATGAAGATCCCTCTGCTATGCCTGTAGAATCCCGCAGTGGGACAAGCCCTGAGGATGGTGCCACAAGTAAGATTCGGGAAGATGGATTCCTTCTCTTCAAAAATCTCTGTAAGTTGTCTATGAAGTTCTCTTCTCAAGAGAATACTGATGATCAGATTCTCGTGAGAGGTAAGACTTTGTCTCTGGAACTCCTCAAAGTCATCATCGATAATGGTGGCCCTATATGGCGCTCTGACGAACGGCAAGTTATCTCTTTCATTTCTTAGGTTATATTTACCTAGGTGATGTGCATTAGTCTGCCGTCTCTCACTGGGGCATGAGTTCAAGAGCTAAGCATTCTTCTTAAATTATGCAGGTTTCTGAATGCTATCAAGCAGTATCTTTGCTTATCGCTGCTAAAGAACAGTGCTTTGTCTGTTATGTCTATTTTCCAACTTCAATGTGCTATCTTCGCCAGCTTATTGACAAAATTCAGATCGGGTTTGAAATCAGAAATTGGCATATTCTTCCCAATGCTTATCCTCCGGGTCCTTGAAAATGTTCTTCAGCCAAGTTTCTTGCAGAAAATGACTGTCCTTAACGTACTCAACAATATCTCTACAGATCCACAGCTAATCGTTGATATATTTGTGAACTTCGACTGTGATGTGGAGTCGCCAAACATCTTTGAAAGGTATTAGGACCTTTTTTTCATCTCTCCATGCTATTTTATTCTTTTCTTGTTTTCTAGACTACTAAGAAAAATGCTGTATGGGTGAAATCCTCAACTGAACTTGTTAGATATCAGACGTGTATCTTATGCTTCAACTCTACCTTCCACTAGTGCCTTGTGTTTTAATAAAACGTATTAAAGCTGCTATAATTCCATCAGATATTTGCAGGATTGTCAACGGTCTTCTAAAGACCGCTCTAGGGCCACCACCTGGTTCATCAACGACCTTGTCCCCTGTCCAGGATATCACTTTTCGGCATGAATCTGTGAAGTGCTTGGTTAGCATTGTCAAGGTAATGGGAACATGGATGGACCAACAATTGAGCATGGGAGAATCACTTCTGCCTAAGAGTGCTGAAAATGAAGCATCAGCAGACAGCCATTCAAATGCAAATGGAGATGAAGGAGCTACAGTGGATCATGACTTTCACCCAGACTTGATGTCAGAGTCATCAGATGCATCAACCCTCGAGCAAAGAAGGGCATACAAGATTGAACTTCAGGTCTTATATTACTTCTTTAGAAGCACTAAGCTAATTGTTTCTTTATCCTATATGGTAAACTTATTTTCATTTGACTTACATCATAATGCAGAAAGGCATCTCTCTATTCAATAGAAAGCCTGCGAAGGGTATTGAGTTTCTAATAAGCTCTAAAAAAGTCGGCAGCTCCCCGGGGGAGATAGCATTCTTCCTGAGAAATACAGCAGGCTTGAATGCAACCATGATTGGTGATTATTTGGGTGAAAGAGAGGAGCTTCCAATGAAAGTTATGCATGCCTATGTGGACTCATTTGATTTCAAGGGCATGGGTTTTGGTGAAGCAATTAGGTTTTTCCTAAGGGGCTTCAGGCTTCCCGGGGAAGCACAGAAAATCGACCGCATAATGGAAAAGTTTGCTGAACGCTTTTGCAAATGCGATCCAAATTCATTTAGCAGTGCTGATACAGCATATGTTCTTGCCTACTCTGTGATAATGCTGAACACTGATGCCCACAATAGTATGGTAAAAGAGAAGGTGTGTTTCTGGTTGTTACAATTTCTTCCTTCCGTGGTCAATTACCTTTTGGATTGCAAGTGTTGAAATTGTGGTTACCTCTGCGCTCAGAAAATTTTCCATGAAAATACTGGAAATGTTTTGGATATTGCTTTATAAGAAGATATTTATTGTAACCTATTATTGCTTGCATTGCATGTTTCCCTGTTTTTTGGTTTTCAGATGACCAAAGCTGATTTTATCAGAAATAACCGAGGAATTGACGACGGCAAGGATCTGCCTGTAGAATATCTGGGTGTCCTTTATGATCACATTGTCAAAAACGAAATTAAGATGAGCTCTGATTCTATTGCTCCTCAAAGCAGGCAAGCCAATAGCCTGAATAAACTACTAGGTCTGGATGGTATACTCAATCTGGTTTCTTGGAAACAGACAGAAGAAAAAGCAGTAGGTGCTAATGGTCTTCTTATAAAGCATATCCAGGAACAGTTCACGTCCAAGTCAGGAAAATCAGAGTAAGTTCATTTGTCTTTCATTTTAGTGTGTCTTCCTGGTGGGGAATAATAACTTGTTCTTGCATGCAATGAGTTGCTTCAAGTAATATTCTTATGACCTGGATTCTTTTTTCTTGGTCTTGTAGGTCAGCTTACCATGCTGTGACTGATGTTGCGATATTGCGTTTTATGGTTGAAGCTTCCTGGGGACCAATGTTAGCTGCATTTAGCGTCACACTTGATCAGAGTGATGACAGGCTTGCCACTGCTGAATGCCTTCGGGGCTTCCGCTATGCTGTGCATGTTACTGCAGTCATGGGTATGCAAACCCAACGAGATGCATTTGTCACTTCTATGGCCAAGTTTACAAATCTCCACTGTGCAGCAGATATGAAGCAAAAGAATGTGGATGCTGTAAAAGTAAGCGTCTTTTTGTTGAAATAACCGCCTAGAAGGGAACTGCTGCTCCATTTTTGTTTCTTTCGTCAGATCTATGTTTCTGAGCCATTGCACAAGCATAGCATGCATTCAGTTTTTTTTCTTTTCCCCTGATACAGCTTTCTGCTTTTATTATGCTGTTGTAGAGCTTTTCATAGTCCTTGATTGACATCAGGACCAGCAATTTGGCCAGTTTGCCTCTGTGCACTATTGTCATTAATAGCTTTTGTTTTCAGGCTATTATCGCTATTGCCATTGAAGATGGTAATCACTTACAAGATGCTTGGGAGCATATTCTGACTTGCCTTTCAAGAATCGAGCATCTCCAATTATTGGGCGAGGGTGCTCCGAGTGATGCAACTTATTTAGCCACATCCAATGCTGAATCGGAGGAGAAGAAGGCTTTGGGTTTTCCAAACTTAAAGAAAAAAGGTGCCCTCCAGAATCCAGTTGTGATGGCTGTTGTCCGAGGGGGTTCGTACGACAGCAGTACAATTGGACCAAATGCGCTGGCACTTGTGACTCAGGAACAAATCACTAACTTTATTGCAAACTTGAATTTACTTGACCAGATTGGAAGCTTTCAGTTGAACCATGTCTATGCTCATAGCCAGAGGTTGAACAGTGAAGCTATAGTAGCATTCGTGAAAGCATTATGCAAAGTCTCAATGTCAGAATTGCAGTCTCCTACAGATCCTCGAGTATTTAGCCTCACAAAATTAGTTGAGATTGCGTAAGATTCTTTTCATTGAAACTTATTCATTAGAACACACAAGTTACTTCTAATTTTTCCTTCTAAACTGAATATGGAATAAGCTCCATGAGAGTTTCTTAAGATGTTGACTTCTAATATAGTTTCCTTCTTTCTACTGTTACAGTCACTACAATATGAACCGCATCAGGCTAGTCTGGTCAAGGATGTGGAGTATCCTGTCAGATTTTTTTGTATCAGTTGGCTTGTCAGAGAATCTGTCAGTTGCAATATTCGTCATGGACTCACTGCGACAACTTTCTATGAAGTTTTTAGAGCGTGAGGAGCTGGCAAATTATAACTTCCAGAATGAATTCCTCCGCCCATTTGTCATTGTTATACAGAAAAGCAGTTCTGCAGAAATTAGGGAATTAATAGTTCGGTGCATTTCTCAAATGGTACTTAGCCGTGTCAGTAATGTGAAATCAGGGTGGAAAAGTGTTTTCAAGGTATGTTAAATTTTTGTTTTGACTAACATAGTTTCTTGTTCTCTTCGCCCCAGCTATTAGTTTTCCCGATTGGCTATGTGCTTCTAATCCATTGTCTGCTATATATGAATTAAACTATGAAGTGAGAGATTCAACCTTCAAATGTATGGTTCTTTTACCCAAAGTGTCTTAATCTAGCATCCTAGGATGAGCTTGTAGGAAGCTCAATAAACTTTCAAGTGAGCACAATATCCAGAAATACAGAAGTTTGGGTTCACACCTGATAGCAACTTTGCGATAGGAATATGATGAGAAATAACCAGCATTTGCTATGCTTTAAATGATTAGATGTCCTGCTAAATTTTGTTATGGTAACAGCAGTTGAACCGAGATTTTGTGCTGATTAAATTATCTGTTCATGTAGTAGTTGTTTCTGTAGTCATGCTTGTATCAATCAGCATGTTTTACTGATGGGCCAGTACCTTTTCAGGTTTTCACTACTGCTGCAGCTGATGAGAGGAAGAATATCGTTCTGTTGGCCTTTGAGACTATGGAAAAAATCGTTCGAGAATATTTTTCTTATATCACTGAGACAGAGACAACAACTTTTACCCACTGTGTTAAATGCCTTATAACTTTCACAAATAGCAGGTTTACCAGCGATGTTAGCTTAAATGCAATAGCATTTCTACGGTTTTGTGCTCTAAAACTTGCAGACGGGGGACTTATTTGGAATGAGAAAAGCAGGTTGAGTGGTTCCAGCACTCCTGTGACAGACGACAGTATCAAGAGTTTTACAGATGCAGATGAGAACATATCGTATTGGGTTCCGTTACTCACAGGTAACTTATTCCAAGTAATGCCTCAATATTGAGATACATTTATGAATTAATGCTAGTATGTTCTGTAGATTGGTCGCCCAATTTAATGGGGACATTGTTTTGTTGAAAATTAGTTGGTGAGAAATTTTATTTTTGGAAAAGAGACAAGTTCCTGCATTCTTAAGAAACTTCTTTTAATTTTTGTTTCAGGATTATCTAAAGTAACATCTGATCCAAGATCGACAATTCGAAAGAGTTCCTTGGAAGTTCTCTTTGACATTCTAAAGGATCATGGTCATCTTTTCTCTCGCACGTTCTGGATTGGTGTTTTCAGTTCCGTTATTTATCCAATATTTAATAGTACATGGGGCAAGAACGACATGCTTTCTAAAGATGAACACGATTCGCTCTCAGCTTTATCTCCCCATTCTGAAGGAGTTCCATGGGATGCTGAGACTTCGGCTCTGGCAGCACAATCTCTAGTGGACATATTCGTCAGATTTTTTAACGTGATAAGGTCTCAGCTGTCAAGTGTGGTATCATTACTTGCAGGATTTATAAGAAATCCAGTCCAAGGTCCTACAGTAGCTGGTGTTGCAGCATTGCTGCGGTTGGCAGATGAATTGGGTGGCAGTTTCTCGGAAGATGAGTGGAGGGAGATTTTTATGGCTCTGAAAGAAGCTGCTTCATTGACATTGTCGAGTTTCATGAAGATACTGAGAACCATAGATGACATTCCAGACGAGGATGTGTTGTCTGATCAGGACATTAGCAATGACGATGACCTGGACGAGGATGACCTTCAAACTATGTCTTATGTTGTTTCGAGAACAAAGGGTCACATTGCCGTCCAGTTGCAAGTTGTTCAGGTATGGCAACTAGTTCTACTCTTTATTGTGCAGCGACTGGCCAAGTTTTGAATCAAGCGAGTAAAGGTGAACCCGCAACAAGTAAAACTAATTTTGTTAATGTATTCACAATGAATATTCCACAATGTAGGATAGCCTTTTTTTTCCATCAGAACAGAGATTTTCAGCCTTTCCACTACTACCAAAATTTTGTAATGAACTCTACATTTTTGTCATGTTTTCAGGTTGTGACTGATCTCTACAGAATCCATCAGGAATCATTGACGGCATCTCACATAAGAGTGCTACTCGAAATACTGTCATCAAGTGCATCACATGCAGGGGAGCTGAACTCTGATATCGTACTGCAGAAGAAAGTGAGGAGGGCATGCTCTATCCTTGAGCTCTCTGAACCGCCCATGCTTCATTTTGAAAATGACTCGTACCAGAACTACCTGGACGTTCTTCGGGATTTGCTGACATGCAATCCACAGTTGTCCGATGAGCTGAATGTAGAATCCCAACTCGTGGAAGTGTGCATGAAAATACTAGAAATCTACCTGAGGTGCACAATGTCTCTGGCCATAGAGTGTGAAAAAACGAAGCGAACCACAAACTGCATTCTACCGATGGGGGCAGCATCAAAAGAAGAAGCGGCGGCCAGATCGCCCTTAGTCGTGTCGGCCTTGAAGGTAATGAGCGGACTGAAAAGGGAAAGCTTGAAGAGGCAGGCAGCGAGTTTGTTCCCGTTGCTGGTGGATCTGGTGAGGAGTGAGCATAGCTCGGGACAAGTTCCGGAAGTTCTACGCACCATGTTCCGTGTGTGTATAGGTCCGATAATTGGTGAATAGAGAATTGAATAGGATGGTTATCGTCCATTTTGACCTCTGGTGAGCCCTTGGAAGAAGAGAACTATGTTTGTTTATTCTGTTCTTTTGAACAAGTGAGACGGTGAGGCTCTTTCTGGGTTTTACTGTTGTTTGTGGTCTTGGAATGTACTTGCGCATTGGTCATACTGCTAATACAAAACCGATACGAGATAGTGAAATAGTGATGATGATTGTATTATTCTCTCTTTTTTTATATACTAGTTATTAACCCGCACGAATCGCGCGGACTAAATATATATATATATATTTAAAAAAAATTTCTTATTATTTTTAAATTTAAATATAATATATTTTTTTTAAAATTTATAATTTATATTATTTAAATTTTTCAATTTATAGTATAAACCAAAAGATTAGAATATAGAATTTCATACTAATATTTTATCAAATTTTATGACTCTATTTAAAAGTTATTTTTTTGTTAATCGAGTGATGGCTTAAAAATATGATTATTGAAAGTTTAGAAAAATCAATAATATAAATTTAATTAATATTAGTAATGTAATAATAATCTATTGAATTTAATAAACATTCACAATAAAATATTGGTATAATACTAATTTTTATAATCTCATCAATATTTAAATTTTATAGATATCTATATAATTCAGCCAAATTCATGAGATACAACACTAATCATGTGGCTTTTTTATTTGTTTCATTAACATGTAAGTCAATATTTTTTTTATAAATTAAGATGTGGTCACATTTACCCTAAAAATTTAAAACTAAGTACTGTCATAGTTAGACTTTTCCATTTAATTCGATATGTATTTTATTAAATTTGTTATCATCCTAATTGTTTTATCTAATTTTTCAACGATCCTCCTAACCTCTTTGATTCTGCGATTCAAAATTTGACTTAGTTTCCTCATACGTGTCAGATCTGTCATCGTTTCATACGACTTAATTTGTTTAATTTTTCACTTAGAGTATGGATTTTAAGATAAGTATTGTTTCAAAACCAAAACCCATAGACACTAGCATATTCTTACACAATTTAGTTTTTTTAGATTCTTTAAAATCGGGTCGATTTTTCTGACCTGAATTTTTTTAAATTGTAATCGAGATTTCTGATATAGAAATATAATATGTTTTTATAAAATCAAATCCTTAAAATTAGTAGCTAAATAATAAGAGTATTAAGTAAATTTTTAGAATTTTTGGGTAGATTCTATAATTTTGTAACCAAATATAATTTTTATCGGAACATATAATAATATATTTGTATCGAATAAAGGATATATATTTTGCACATCTTGATATACATTTTCTTTGAATCACAAACTCTTGAAATCTAATATAATTTATTTAAGGATAAAAACAATGTTATCATTCATAATTTATTGGAGTTTGATAGGGATAAAATTGGAAACTATTATAAAAAAAATATCTTGAAAATGAAGAATGACAAATATTTTTAAACATGGAAAATAACTTAAAACAACAATTATTTTGAAACGGAGAGAGTATAATTTATCTATAAATGTTGTGTATGAAGTTATTTTAGATCACTTATCATTGACAAAAATTTAGAATATAGATTATTTTATATAAATAAAAAATATGTTAATTACATTTTAATTTATTGGCTGAAATTTGTTTTTTTTGTATGAATATGATTTCTTATATTAACCGAAAATATTGTTTACAAAATCAGCATGCCTGCATCCAAGATCAACAATATTCAGACTGTATATTCTCTGCCCAATAATCAGTTAAAAGCTAACTACATAACAATATTCAGATAATAACCCCTAGTAATCAACTCTCACACAGGTAATATCAATCCTGTAACATAATGTTAAGGAAGATATCACGAATCATGTTGACGATGTACATGCGCATCTCCTGTAATGTCCTTCTTGTACCAGCAAAAATTCTCAAGTTTCGTTCTCTCCAGATTTCGTATACTAACACCTGAATGATTAGGCAGACGATTAGATAGCGGTTGCACGATCTGTCTGTTTGGCTATTCAACCACGAAATGCAAAGCTGCAGATCTTCCAGGGGCGATGTCCAGCACCTGGATGCGTAAAAGTTCCAAAGTGTCCAAGTATAAGGGCATGCAAAAAATAAGTGTGAATGACTTTCTTGAGCCTCTTCGCAGAGAATACATACACAATCCACTTGTTTTTGTTTATATCTAAATTGTATTTTTTGGTCAATTTATGTCGGGTTAACACATGTGAAAAGATCTTTTGGAATCAATTAATAGAGCAAAATAATTTTCCCTAATTATAATATTTTCTCAATACAACAATAATAATAATAATACATGATTAAACTATGTAAAAGAGATATAGACATATGTATAGATATGAAGAGAAAGTGGTGTTTAGTCTTGTGCTCGGACCTTTGGTCTCTCCCTTTCCTTCCCTCATTGTGGTCGAGGGTTATTTAGTCTTGTTCAATAGAGTGGAAAGAGAAACTCATCATCCACAATGATTAAAAATTAAATTCTAATTAATTTTGATAAAAAAACATAAGATGATAGACCATGAATCATTTAATAAGCTATCTTAATATAATATCATAATCATATTGTTTTATATTTCTATTTTTTTTTAACAATTTATGATAAAAAGAAAAAGACAAAGTCATACACTATAATTGTGTGATACATGGTTAGATAGTTCATTATAGAAGGATAATTTTTCTGCCTTACACCCTGTTGAAAAGTTGCAGAAAGAGAGACATATGATTTCGAGTAACTATTTTCAAGATGTAATGAATGATGCTTTCTGATGGAAGTATTCCACCAAATATTATAAAACCTGACTGAGAATCCAATGCTCTCTCACGATTAATCAAACTGAAACAGAAGGAATGCAAAATCTGAGACATATTGTCTACTATGAGAACAAAATCAAACCACTCAACGTAAACATTTTTTTTTTTAATAGAAGAGAAAGAGCATCCATGAAATAAAAAGCAATTCAAAAGTGACCTTGATCATTCCAATCAAGACATAATTTTACATACACCATAAAACATCACATATCAGGAATCCTGATGGGCTTTGTAGATATTCTATTTCCAACCAAATTGAAAAAGGAAAAAAAAAAATGGAAAACTCCAATATCCATAGGATTCCGTAAGACAAATTCAATCATCTCTAAGAAACAGAGGCTTCCAAAGAAGTGACAGATTTTCTCTTTTGCTTCATCCAATATCCAACTTCACATAAGCTTCCATTCTGCCAAATGAGTAAACATATTTTTACTCAAATACGTACACATATTTGTGCCTCCCAACCTTCATACATCGTCTCGGACTTCATACCTTAATTAATCTACATACATTGGATTTGGTTTGTTCCTTGAATCTTGCCTCATTAAATACTAAATAAATATATTAATAAAATTTATACTATAATTATAAAATAATATTTGGTCTTTGCCGCATTAATTACTTTTTTTTATATTAAATACACATAATGTAAGATTAGTGAAAAGGTTAGAAGACGGAGAGCATTTCTGCATTTTTTAAATACAATGAAATTAATATAACGCTATGTATCAATGTATGTATGCAAAAAAAAATTAGTCAATGTATTATATACACACACATTCGATGCATCATTTTTTTCTTGTAGTTGGAATGAAATTAATCATGTATTAAGAGAATTTTTTTAAAAAAGTTTCGAAACACGTGTGTTATATTAATGTGTAGAGAGTGATTTGAAAAATCATTTTAAACTCAAAATGATACACGTGTCACGCCCTGGTGAATAGAACTGTACTTTTAAAATGATACACGTGTCACGCCCTGGTGAATAAAACTTTATAATATATATAAATAAGTATGAATGTGTCCCAAATTTGGAATCTCGTACGAGTCGGAGAATTGAAATAAAATAAAAAAGGAGAAGAATGATTTCAGCGTCTGGCAACGCAGTGGGCCTGAATGGATCTGTGCAGGCGTTGTTTGGGTTTCACAAAAAGGCCCAATCGAGATGAAACTGGAGAGAGAGCCGATATTACTCTAGAGAGGACATATACTGCGCTTCCGTCTCCGCTTGAAAATTAAAAAACCAGGGGGCGAAGCCCTGTGGGAGAAACAAGATTCCGACATCGCCAAACTTCTCTAGAGAGACACACACACAACACAAGTTAACCCTACCTTAGAGTTCTGCACTGAAGGCCATCAAGCGGTACGAATCTGTGTTTATGCCAGTTGCTATATGGTCGTTTGTAGTTTGTCTTCTTCTCCGCCGTTAGGCTTTGGATCCTTTCCTCGGTCTCTGGTGCTTACGCTGTTGCTTTCGATTTTCAAACAAATTCACTTTCCGTTGCTTCGAAACAATTAGTGGTAGAGTTGTTGTGTAGCTGATACGGTTGCTCCTCGCCTTCCCTTTGTTTTGTCTTAGGGTTTTTGCTTGTTTGTTTGTATATGGCCTGGTTCTTTGTTGATCTGTCGGACCCATATGTATACAGGAAGAATGGAGACTGGTGGCAATTCGCTGCCGTCAGGCCCTGATGGTGTAAAGAGGAAAGTCTGTTACTTTTACGACCCCGAGGTCGGCAATTACTACTATGGCCAGGGTCACCCCATGAAGCCCCACCGCATCCGCATGACCCACGCCCTTCTCGCCCATTACGGCCTCCTTCAGCATATGCAGGTTCTCAAGCCCTTTCCTGCCCGTGATCGTGACCTCTGCCGCTTCCACGCCGACGATTATGTCTCCTTTCTTCGTAGTATCACCCCCGAAACTCAGCAAGATCAGATCCGCCAACTCAAACGCTTCAACGTCGGTGAGGATTGTCCTGTCTTTGATGGTCTTTACTCTTTTTGCCAGACCTATGCTGGTGGCTCTGTCGGTGGAGCTGTCAAGCTTAACCACGGCCTCTGCGATATTGCCATTAATTGGGCGGGTGGTCTTCATCATGCTAAAAAGTGTGAGGCCTCCGGCTTCTGCTATGTCAATGATATCGTCCTTGCTATCCTGGAGCTCCTTAAGCAGCATGAGGTTTGTCTTGTTGCCATTTTTTTGAAACCTTCTGACTTAACTAGCTTAGAACTACTAGGTCATGGCAAGTGTTCTCATTCGGGAATGTATGTATGCACTTTTATTCATGGCTCCTGGAACTTATATTTTTTCCTCATTTTGTTTGCAGCGTGTTCTATATGTTGACATTGATATTCATCACGGAGATGGAGTTGAGGAAGCATTTTATACTACTGACAGGGTCATGACGGTCTCGTTTCATAAATTTGGGGATTACTTTCCTGGTACAGGTCATATAAAGGATATAGGTTATGGGAAAGGAAAGTTCTACTCGCTCAATGTCCCACTGGATGATGGTATTGATGACGAGAGCTACCATCATTTGTTCAAACCAATCATGGGAAAGGTGATGGAAGTTTTCCGACCAGGCGCTGTGGTTCTGCAATGCGGCGCTGATTCATTATCTGGTGATAGGTTGGGATGCTTTAATCTTTCAATCAAAGGTCACGCAGAATGCGTCAAATTTATGAGATCTTTCAACGTTCCCCTGCTGCTCTTGGGTGGTGGTGGTTATACCATCCGAAATGTGGCCCGCTGCTGGTGTTATGAGGTACCTTTATCTGTTTAGTATTTCAAGTAATAGTTTTTCAGAAACAATCTTGGTCTTTGTAGTGAGACAGAAAGAGAGTAGCCCTCTCTCTATCTCTCTCACTCAAACAGCTTTAGGACTTTTGCTGCTTTGTTGTCTTAGGAATTAATCGTGAGAAGATGTTTATATGTGATACAGACAGGGGTTGCACTTGGAGTTGAAGTTGATGACAAGATGCCAGAGCATGAATATTATGAATATTTTGGTCCGGACTACACTCTTCATGTTGCCCCAAGTAACATGGAAAATAAGAATTCCCGCCAGATGCTTGAAGAGATCCGTAATGACCTTTTAGAAAATCTCTCTACGCTTCAGCATGCACCGAGTGTACAATTTCAGGAAAGGCCACCAGAAACAGAGGTTCCAGAGGTATGTTGAGGAATGCGATTTGAGTTGTGTTCCTCTGTCTAATTTCGATTTTCACTCTTCCGTGCATTCCTACTTCTGGTATTTGATAGAGTTGATTTATGTTACTATAACCTATTTAGACTGAAAATTTTACAGCTAGAATTCCTTGTCTAGAATGGTTTTACGAGTAGAATTTTGTTTCTCGTTTGTATAATTGTTCTCTAGTAAAAGTTTCTTTCTTCCGCATACTCCTAGCGTTACAACATATACTTCCTATTGCGAGTCACAGGGAGACGAAGATCAAGAAGATGGAGATGAGAGATGGGATCCAGATTCAGATATGGATGTTGATGATGACCGGTATGGATGGAACCTATCATTACTTTTTTTGTTTTGCTTTTCCGTGTCAAGATTGCTCGCCTGATTTGCCATCGTGCAGCAAACCTATACCGAGCAGAGTAAAACGAGAAGTGGTTGAACCGGACAGAAAGGACCAGGTACCATGTGATCCTCCTCTCTTATCTCTCTTTGGTTGCCTACAACACTAAAATATGTCCATCAGAAGAAGAATTCTACATGTTTTGCATCTGTTCATCTAAGTGAAAAAGTGGTATTGCTCTCCATGGGAAATTGGTGCGTAGGATGGACAGAGAGGAGTGAATGAGCGTGGCAAAGGTTTAGAGACAACCATGGATGAGAGTGGAAGCACCAATGTGGTAATAAAAGTTCAATCAATCTGAAAGAAAACAATGAGATTATTGTTGCATAAAAGTGGTGAGAGGGCTAATGAATGGGTAGTGACTTTGCAGGTGACGGAAGTGAGCCCCCCGGCAGGAATGGAGGAAGCAAGTGTGAAAACGGAACAAGGAGCAAACAAGGTGGCGGCGGCTGATCCGATGTTTCCAAAAGCATAGCATCTGCTGTCGGAAAAATGTGAAAAGCTGAAACGTATGTTTTGATGTTCCATTCAAAGATCTTTGTCGAGGTCAGTTCGTCTGTCTTGGGATTATATTACGTAGGGTACCCTGGAACGTATTGCACACGAGGCAAGCCGAACATTTAATTTGTCTAATGATGGGCCAAAACCTTTGCCCTAATCCTTTTGAGTCTAATCTTTTGAAATTAAAATCCTAAAACGATGCTTGTTCATAGGTTTGATACGAAAATTTTAAAAGGAAGTTTTAAATGTTCATGTGGTAAATAAGGTTGTACCGAGAGACATCACATATTTCGCAACAAATCGTGTGTTTTTAAGTAAACTTATCAATGATTTGGTGTTATTCACAGTTCATATGCCAATTCATGACCTTTTAACATTCATAGTCTATATGCCAATTCACTCTCAGTCACCGTTCATGTCTTCCATCGACTTCTTACCCATCAAGCAGACACCTTTCTCAAAGCTTTGCCACGGCCGAAGCAGTCAAGTTACGACGAGCAGGAAGCTTCAGATCCTCCCATCCTTCCTCCTCCACTCTCTCGAAGTACTCCTCCACCATGCTCTCCCCCATGCCCTCCAGTCTCGACGGCTCCCACTGCACATAAATCCCCCAGCATATATAAAACAGGAATCATTACCCTACATTGCAACATTACCACAAAGAGAACCTGTACCTTGGGGTTCTTATCCTTGTCTATCAATATAGCTCTGCACCCCTGCATGATAAGACAGTTTGTTCGATAACAACAGTTAAAACCAGAAGAACAGTTCCACAGGAAGTTTTTTATGTTTCGAGAATCCTGGCAGAAACCTCGAGAAAATCCTTGCTTATATCTCCCTTCATCACATGACAAACCATTCTAAACTCGCGGATAAGGCATTGCCCAACCCCCTGCAGTCGTCCTTCTCTTATCTGTAAATTATACACATCGTCAGAGCTTTGATTCAACAAGCAAGTGAAAGCAAGTAATTTACCATGAAACATCCCCAATTAAAGACGTCTTTGAATCCGGAATTTAAAACAATGAACAACTAGACTCTTCCATTGAGAAGAGACGAAGCCATTGGAATCATGGTAATTATTCACAACCATGGCCAAGAGGAGATGATTCTCCCAATCTCAAAAGACAAAAACAGTAGGAAGGTGTATCAGATGAATGTGTGAGATCCTCACCGATCTAAGAGAGATTTTAAGGCTTGCTGGGGAAGCCTTCTTCAATGCCTGAATTGTGGCCGAGACCCAATCGTCCGCTTGATGAGCGACCTCCCTTTCCTATGAAGCACATATCACGCCTAAATTAACCAACCTATTAAATTGCTAGCCACTATAAGAGAAGCGCCCATCAAAAGTAAGTCACTCAACTGAGGAACATATCATTTATGTATTTCTAGTTCATGCAAAGAGAGAGAGAGAGAGAGACATACAAGAGCAAATATAATCTCTTCAACTGTCCTCCTCGAGAAGCACTTGTTGATGACATCCAACCTGTTAAAGATCAAAAGCAAAAATCTGGCAACCTTCTACAAACTCCATCTAATAAGTAAAACACCATCACATGGCCTAGAATCCGTGGAATTTTGAGAGACATGAAAAGACACCTTCTACAAACTCCGGGTAAGTAACACAAAATAAAAGAGACTGTCAATGTATCATCAAGACTTACCGGTGATAAGCACTCTGCTCTTTCAAACGAGGTTGCTGGGAGTATGCATCGATAATTGTTGAAATGGAGGCCGTATCACCAGTACCGGCCCTGAACAGATCTTCTTCTAATGCAGTCAAGCTCTATGAGGAAAGTCTTATGTAAGAAACAATATCCTTATCCAGTAGCAGTTAAATGAATTGCAAGTTTAAAACCTATTCTGAATGCTGAAAGGAAATAAGCAAATTAACAAAATTTACATATCAACGAATTCAGTCTTGGGCTCTTATGAGTTAGTCAACACAAACTGTCAAGCAGTACTCACATGGCACATAACAACTCAGCAGAAATATAACCGAATAGTAGAAGAGACGTCGGGAAACATATTGAACCTTCCTGGTATGAAAGTCATACATATCAGAAAAATATCAAACAGTGTATTAGTTTGCTCCTCGAGCATCCCTAAGCTAATTGGTACAGGTTTCACTAAAAACCCACACAAACTCTGTATCCATGATAGTTCTGTAGTTCTCACATAAAAAAACATTCTCGTTTTAATCAAGCGAAAGGCCCCACTGATCCTCATCTACTATGATTACTATACCAGCAAGTACTTCTGCTCATCACATAGGCCAGAGGAAAAGCATACCGTCGAAAGGACAAAATGAGTGGCAAGGCCACAAGCAAGCATTTCGGCGCCATCTATCCTTGCCCCTGTGAGGCCAAGATACTCTCCTATACAAGACAGCAAGAGAAGAAAAGAAAATATCCACCCAAATAGTAAGAAAAAACGAGAAATCAAGATAATCTTCCATCCATCCAGTGGCTTAAACAAGATGCAAAACTGAAACTTCCGTTACCAAAAAATCCAGGGAGCCTTGACAAGAAGTACGAGGCACCTATATCTGGAAAGAGCCCTAGAGATGTTTCTGGCATAGCAAAAACCTGGAAAGAACAAAATCCAAATATAAAAATATGGTATGATAAAATAAAAATCATAGATCAAAGAACATACTTACACTACAATACAACAGAAATGATACTGGAAGGTTTAAGCTTGGCAGGTTGGAGACGATACCGTATTCTCAGTTGCGATACGGAATCTACCATGTACGGAGACACCAGCCCCACCACCCATGACAATACCATTCAAAAACGAAACCTGCAATTCACAATAAGTAGAGAAGCCAATACAGTTTTAAACTTTTCAAGTAACAGGACCTAACTGTCACCAGGATAAGAACAACATGCTAACCTGAGGTTTGCTATATGTTGCCATAACATAATTCAGTACGAATTCCTTGGAAAAGAAATGGGCACCCAGCCTCCAGTGACCTAGTAGAAGACGAAGTCGGTAACTTGCCGGAGAGAAGAACTCCATAGCTGAAATCGGAAGGGAAGAAAGGTGATGATGAGAAAAGTAAACAAACATACCGCGACGAATATCATGAACAACAGCTGCAACATCGCTCTTCCTTGTCCCTACAGGCGGACAAATATGGATCATAAACCAAATTACTGAAACCAGTTGGCGGTTTTCGGGGCGAAAATGATAATACCTTGAGGATGACGAGTTTGACGGTAGGGTCGTCCTCGTAGGCGATGAACAATTCCAGCAAGCGAGAAATCTAGGAGAAACAGAAGCAGCGAGGCGAGAATTGAGATCGAAACACATCGCCATGGATGATAAAAGGGGGGGAGAGTGGAGGTGATTTACCATGGGAAAGGAAAGGGCATTCAGCTGCTTGGGTCTGTTGAGTGTGAGAATCCTAACAGATGGCTTCTCCTCCACCAAAACCTGCAACGAGAAGATGGAAATTGTCCATGAAAAAGGACCAAATTAGGAGGAAGACGAGGAGCAACGGGGAGAACCTGAGACGCCATATTCGACCGCAACTCGATCGATCTACACGAAGGCTAGGGCTGCGGCGGTAAAGCCCAGCGTTAATATTGGAGAGAGTGGCCTCTACGATCTCGTTATCTCCGTAATAAAATCCAATGTCATTAGCCCTCGTTAATGACTAATGGGGGAAAAAAAAATCCGAAGGAATTAGGCTTCCAGAAGCAAACTGAGATCTTACCACATGAGACATGACTAAACACAAGATAATAATATAATAGATGAAAAAGGAAACACGACAAAAGGTACCAACACTGTTTTTAATTACCATTGAATAAAAAAACTCAAAATTCATTATATGAATCATTTATTTTTATCAAAATATAAATGGATATATGAAAGAGATTGTTTACGTCTATATCTAAATGAACCGGTCGTGTGTATGTATGATCAACGTGTGCATATGTAAATGCTCATTAACATTTAGATTATTATTTGTTATATAGATACCAATACATGTAACTTGGTGTAAATGTAATTGATTCAAATGTATTTTATGTACATTGACTTTGTGCCATCACGTGTTAATGAGTTTTGTACAAGTAAAAATAAAAAGTAATAGCATGAGTTTTTTTCTTTCCAAATTTTGTTTATTAGAAGTATTTTAAGACGACAAACTCAATCTTTAGTATTGTTCCTCTTCAATAGTCTTTTCTGCAAAGTACAAAGTTATACATTTCCCCGTGTCAATAACAATATAATCTTTAGATCCAAATTTGGATAATTTAATCGGTGGAACGAAAATGCAAATTATCTGTTTCGTTCCGAGTTCAACCTCGGATTTTAAAAAAAGATGTACCTACTAAATTATATGGTTGATTTATGATCTCGAGATTAGTATAAAGTCTAAGATAATCGGCTATCCACGAACCAATCATGTTTGGAAATATAAATGAAAGAAAATTACACATGTTATATATGCAACAACGAATATAATGCATGCGTCAAGAATCGGAAAACTTTCAAAGGGGAGAATGACACAATAATTATTTGGACAACAAATCTACATAAAATCATCAAAATCAAAACCCTCGGGAATTTCGAGTTTCAAGAAGCCGCCGCCGTTTCTTTCTTGATCATCCTCCGTAGCGGGTCGTCCGAGATTATCCTGGTCGAAGCTCTCCGGCAAAAACGGCAAGTCTTGACCGTTACCAATTATTGCATTCATGCAAGATTCGATGCCATTGTTGTTTGGAACTTGACCCACAAAATCGTCGTTATTGTTCTTCAGAACATTGTGGATATGATCCTGAGGGGACAAGGCCAACCTCAGGATTTCATGATACAAAAGAATTGCTTGTGTCCCTAACAAGTTTGATGGGTTGAGAGCAACGTTTAAAAGATTCGACGGATCAGGGCCCGGGGCATGAGGTTGATCGATCCCACTTCCGATGAATCTCTTACGGATATGAGTGTTCCAATAATTTTTTATTTCATTGTCGATCCTTCCCGGTAGACGAGCGGCTATGGCTGACCATCTGCCCAAATGAACAAGAATTATACTCGATATATATATATATATATACATACAGTTTATGGAGTGGATGACCTAACAATTGATATACGTACGTCATTTGCATGCATTATAATTAATAAAAAAAACGGATGGAATATATTGGCTTAATTACCTGTTTCCTAGTATACTGTGCAGCTGGATTATAGTTTCTTCTTCTTCGAAAGAGAATCTTCCTCTCTTGATGTCGGGTCTCAGATAGTTGGTCCATCGAAGACGGCAACTCTTCCCGCATCGTTGGAGCCCTTTATCAGACAGAAAATTAATTGGACGCCGAAATTTGAAAAAAAAAACTACAGATTTACAAAAAGATATATACCGGCATTTTTAGGCAGCGTACGCCAATTGCCAGGACCGTGCAAATGGATATGATCAAGGAGCTTCTGATCTTCCTCGGGTGCCCATGGACCCTTCTTCACTCCATTTTTGCCACAGCAAGGTGATCTTCCCATCTTTATTAATTTGTTGGATCAATATGTATATGTGTATATATATGTGTATGTATGAGATCAAATGGTATATATGCCCCCCCCCCTTTATATATATATATATATAGGATGGTATACTTTGCATAGAGATTGACTTTGCATGAAAAGGGTGAAAATGGGGTTTAAAGTAAACGAATATTTTTTTACATAGGGATTGACTTTGCGATATGGCCACATGATTTTCAAAGGTTAGAGACATAAGGGTGGTGAAGGTAGTTGCATCAACTAAATGCGCAAGCAATGCATTTCGTTTCTTTTTTTTTTGGCTAATCATGTTATGACATCATTTCAAAATGCGACACATGGCATATGGCAAGGTCTCTAGACACGTAGCCCAATTCTCGAAACGGTCTAATAATCTTGGCAAAACCCATAAAACATGCCGTTTTCATCACACGTGGAATTTGTAAAATAAATAAATAAACATTGATAGCATGCGAAGTTTATTTTCTTTATAATCAGATTAGTTTTCTAGAACTTAATTCGACTGTATCCACCTAAACGTGAGACCAATCTTTGTATATAGATCATTTTGATCCAGAAATTATATTCCTTTCCATCACTAGAATCAAATCCAGACTATTTTAAAAATGATTTTATTATCCACGTTGTATTCGAATCCAATAATTCAATTTTAAAATGGGTATTTATGCCTATCTGTTAAATTTTTGGTGGAAAGCTGCACCAACAAACTTTGAATTTCCAAATAAAATATTTCTCCACAATAAACTTGCTGTGGGGGAAAACGTATGTATGTACACACATTATTTTATGTGGACTCAAATGTCATTCATCATAAGGACAACAAAAAAAAAAGGGGTGACGTGGCAAGGCGTTTGTGGTGTAGTAAAAATGTAACGTCATGGTCATGGAACGGAGCTATTTTATCCGCCATGACATATCATGCCATGGATGCAGGTCAAAGTCAAAGATGGTAGCTGATGGGCTGGCCCATTTATATATCTTGGAAATTAAAATTGGCGGCCCGACAAGGGAACGGATATAAGCATGGATCGCTTATCTGATTAATAATAACAAATTCCATTGAACCGAATAACGGTTAACCAAATTCAAACGAATAACAATTTTTTTAAAACCGAAAAATCCTTTCCAAATTCGAGCTGAATCCCAAAAAAATAATCGAAATCTTTTTAAACTATAGACTGTATAAATTTGGAGAATAACCGGTAGGAATGGATGTTTCGGTATTCGGTTCGAGTTATTCAGTTATAGAAAAAAAAGCATGTCATCTTCATCCTCTCTGAGAGGCTGCAACTTTCTTGTGTATGAATCCAAAAGGGTTGGAGCTCTATATAGATAACCTGACATTTGCAGATACGAAACTCAACAAGGAAACTTTGTCCAATGTCAAAAATAAAATTAAAAAAAATAAAAATAAAAATAAAAAGCAACAGATAGACAGAACCCAGTGCAGTCAAACAGTTGCTGAAAATAAGAACAGGAGTTGCACAGATTGTCTGATTAGTATTTCCATGTAACAAACACGGATGGATCGTATAAGCTTTCCCCCAAACACTTGGTGATCGTTTCGTTTGCTTTCTGTGATTCCGCCCTTTCCTCTTTCTTTTTCTTCTCCCTGGTGAGCAACCAAAAGCAAGAAGATATCCAGAGTGAAATCCATGGCACCCGAAAAATGTTTGCCGGGACAGTTATATAGTTCAAACCTTCCTAACATTTACATTTCAGTGTCTTAAATTCGGCATACTGGATCCAGGATCTGTCTAGGTACTCAGAGGTAGAGAGGGTTTTGTCATCAATTCAATACCTATCAATATACTCCTTGAGCAACTCCTTGGCCTGGACAAGCTTCGATAGCAGGTTGCGGTACACGTCAAGGTCCCGGTCCACGCTCTTCTTGTCAATGTTTAACGATGCACAAAGCTGGTGCACGAGACGCAGAGATCAAACACAAACTCTTAGGGACGGAAAAACATTCTTCCGCGTAAAAAAAAGGTTTTGACTTTGAATCGGGTAAGGTGCAGACCACTCGAACGGACATACTCTAAGATGAACCCGATACGACAAAGAAGACAAATCGATAGCAATAACTGGCTAATATGGCTTCCTCTAGATCAGTTGATCACTCATCTGATGCAAAGTTATTGCAGAGCTTAAAGATGTCGCAACAAATAAAGGGTGTTGTCACCTTGTCCAAGATATTCGGTTCAGTTGCGTTTGCAAGCTCAAGCAAACGAAACAGCCCGACGGCGAAGAACCTGCTGTAACTGAATCCCTCTTTGCTCCCAGCTCTTTCCGCGATATCCTTCAAGATTGCTTCCACCTCTCCTTCCCTAGAGGAAAACTCAACTAGTGAAGCAGAAGTTTGACTCCTGGCCCATTCCTCCATCTTTTGCGCATCAATCCTGTGAAGAGAAAGGTCATGTGCTTTTCTTCATAAAGAACCTATGCAACAGATCGTATCTATAAAGACAGGACGGCAAGGAAGCTAACCGGTATTGCTCAGGATCCTCATTCAGTGCCTTTATGTATGATTTGAAAATGGCATCTCGGTCCTCATCGCTCGGATATCCTTCCATGAGCTGATCATATACGGTGACAAAGCCCAGGGCGAAAACCGGGTCATAACGGTAAGTCTTCTTGTACCTCATCAAATGCTGCTGCACAATGAGCTCCTGCAGAACGGTGTTGTAGATGCTGGGGATTGGCCGCTTGTAGGCTTGTAAGAAATTTGACTTTGTCTCAGATACGGTCGGTACATCTGGCAATCCAATACAAGCCATGGGACGAATGAATGACAAGGAAAGATAGCAGGAAAGTAATTTCCGCAATGGAGCAAGAAGAAGAATTCCCATTCTTCATTTTCTTCCCTATGAGATTGATTGATAAATCTCCAAAGAGTTTCAGTTACTCTTCTGGGCACAAATGATTTGAGCTTACAGGAGAAATGCGCAGATAAAGTCGAGACCTTTTCAGTCGGAATCTCCAGATAATGAATGGGACCGACCAGACGCAAATCGTAAGAAAGACGAGAAGATGTGCAGAGTTGAATAGAAGCCCTAGAGGGAGAGAAAGAGAAACTGACCGGAAACGGTGGACATGCAGCGGACGACGAGGCGGGAAGATCGGCAGGAAAGGCTCCGGGAGAGGGAGATTGAAGGGAGAGGGCGAGAAGGGACGAAAGCAGCTCTCTTCTCCGATTGGCCCATCGCCGGCAACGAGAGAGAAGCGAGAGCAGCCATCTGCTGAGGATGAACAATCCGAGTTAGAAGGAATTACAGAACGAAAAAAAAAAGTGGGGATTTTTTTTGGCTAAATAAGACGCCAAACGAATGCCATAGCCAGAGGGATCGTTGTTCAGTTGAAAGGGAGAGAGAGGACAGGAGAGAGCTTATCCACAATTCCGGTGGAAAACAAACGAAGCTCTCGACAAATGGGATCTTTTCTTGCTCCGTGTTGGGAAGGAGGGGCTCGCCCAGATTCTGACACGTTTCCCAGTTCTGTTGGGTTGAGCGGTCACGATTTAACGGGCCATGTGCATTATGCGATGTTAAGTTATGACCCATCTTTCCTGTTTGCCTATACGATTGGATCATGTAATGTGTTTGGTGTGGCCTCCTCGAAGCTCAGTAACTCCACCAACAAAGAACCTTTTACGCATATTTTTTTTCCTCGTTTGGATTTGAACATAGGATAAGAGTTCTTTTATGCACATTTGGGTTCCACAATATGCTGAAGCTGCATTTGGAGTGTTGAGGTGCATGCTTGGATGGGTTCACGATGGGAGTGTATTGTTCTTTCGAGTGTTCATTATGATAAGATCGATCAAGTATGAGATTAGTCTGAAATACGTTCTTGTGAGAAGATTGTACGAAAGTGACCAAGATTTTAACCGATTGATAAGTGGTTCAACTATTATAATAAAATGAAGGTTGTTTTCAAGTTTCAACCCATGTTCGAATCTTTATTTGGAAGAGACATTTACATAGATTTCTCTAAAACTAGTTGGATTAAAAAATTAGTAAACTTTCGAAGTTATTTAAAGAAATGATGATTGAAAAGTTTATACGTATTAACAGTTTCGATTTATAAAAAAAAAATACTTGTTACGACATTCAAACAAATTTCAACGATATATTTTAAAAGAGTGGGAACAATCCGAATAATTTCAAAACTATGGATCATCAGAGAATTGGAATTATAGACCCAATCTTGGGGGTGTGTTAGGCTTAATATTACAATCGGTCCAAAAGTTGCTGGTTTTATCTATTTTGTTAATTATCGTTTTCATGTCTTATGGATGATAATGATATTGTTCTTCTCTTCACACGTGCTAGGGTTGGCTCCAAAATTGTTATTTTTTTTAAAAAATGCACGTGTCTATTATGCTCTTATTTCAATCTGGTGTTACTCTGTTTTTCAGTTTCCGGATAAAAAAATTCCCAAAAATAACGAAATTGGGACAGTTTATATAAAAAGAATATATTTTCAGAGGGTTAAAAATATTGGGACAAGCAATAGACTGTACAGTATGTTAAAAATATTAAAATTTAATATATAAAATCAAATTTTGGACATTTTATTTCAAAAGAGGCAGCAAAAATAGAGGGAGCGAAAGCAGCGGCGGAGAGTTGCTTGCTGCCGCATGCCTAAAAACATATACTTTCGAAAAAAATACATAAATTGTGAAATTTCTACCAAAATATGTAAACTTCACACACAATCATTTCGTAAATTTTCATAAATATTTCATGGATGTGAATATATTGAATATAGATTTCGAAATTTGCATTTATATTGCATTTTTTAAAAAAAAAATTCATGACTGTCCCTAGAAATAAACGATTAGATTAAATCAGCTACAGATTGGTACACATAGGGGTTCATTTACAAAAAGGCGGCTCTCAAGTCAAGAACTACACCGCGAATGGCGGTCAGAGATTCACAGGAACCAAAGAAAGAAAAAGGGAAATTAGAGAGAGAAGGCGTCAGAGGAAGATGAAGCACTCGAGAGAGACATAGGGGTTATCGATCGTCTCCGGGGGAGAGCAGCCGCCGCCCTCCTCCTTCTTGGCCGTGCCGCGTGT
>NW_010971389.1:2907556-2911957 GCF_000463585.1 Tarenaya hassleriana | reverse complement strand
GGGTTTACCGATCGTCTCGGGGGGAGACCAGCCGCCGCCCTCCTCCTTCTTGGCCGTGCCGCCGCCGCTCGCTTCTTCCTTCTCGACACGGACGCCGTCGTTTCGCTTCTTGATGGGGCTTCTCCTCCCTCCCGTCGCCCTGCCGGGGGAACGACGGGTCGGCCCGTCACGTAAACCCCCGCGTCGGAGGACACCCGCATTCACGTTCTGTTGTCGGTCGGAAGGCCTCTCGCGGACAGGCCGAGGGCGAAGCTGGGTGCGGGAATGGCCGGCGGCTGGAGATCTGGAGAGCTTCTCTCCCCGTCGGGGAGGAGGTGGGTTGGGTTTGCTTTGAGCATCGTCCTCGAAGACGGTGGTTGTGGTTGTGGCGGTGGAGACGGTTCGAGTCTCGGTTATTTCAGAGATCTCCGGGGTGAGAAGATCCTGTTTGGGAGTGGGAGTGGGAGTGGGAGTGGATGGAAGAAGGATCGAGTGCTGTTGGGCTTGTGAATTTGTGGTTTCGGGTAAGGGGACAGAGATGGGAGTCTCGGAGATGGAGTGAATGACAACCTCTTTCACCTTCTCTTCTTCCATGGCGGCTGGGGTCTCCTCCTCCCCTCTTCCGGCGCTCACGCAGCACCCCATCTCCCTTTCTCACATCCTTCTCTGTCTGTAAGATTTTGGGTATATAACATTCGCTGCCATTAATGGGCTTGTATTCGGCCCATAATCACTTGGGCCACTCCTAGTACCTCTCAATGGGTTTCTCCAGGGGGAATAAGATTTTTCTATTGAGGATATTTTTAAAAAAAGAATTAATCATTTAAAATCTTATTTTTAAACGGTGATTCAATAAATAGTTTTTAGGGACAATAATTCTATTGATGATGACGGCCCCAAAACCACCTATGATCATTTGAAACTAGCTTGATTTATCTGAATAAAACGAACTCGAATCCAATTTAATTATACAGTTATGATTTTTTAAATATCGAAAAATTAAATTTTATTAAAAAATAAATATTTTTTCAACAAAATTGAAACCGAATCGAATAAATGCAACGGTTACAATTTTTCCATAAACGAAATAACCGAATCCAAAACCGAAACTCAAATAAACATTTTCCATAAACGAAATAACCGAATCCAAAACCGAAACTCAGATAAACAACCCCCTGTTTGGGACCATTGCGAGACGAAGAAGGCCGCCACAATGTTGGTCGAGTAACAGAAGTTGCATGACAGAGGTCCGACAATCAAACATAGTTTGATTCCGTATTTATTCGATTGTTTCAATTTCTCAGCCATGGGTTTACAATTTACAAAGGGAGGATAGAAAGGAAAGAGATAAGTACTTCCAGGCAGCTGTAGCTGTAAGCCGATTTACAAATAAATCAAGTGTGACCACAACAATGTGCAGTAAGTGAAAACATCTGCCATAGATGATGCGTTGTAGATTGTGGGTTATAAAAACAAAACATGAACTCTATGGCGTTGAAGACACAGCCCTATCAGACTCTATCATCGACTTAATGTAGAACTCCCCCGCTTTGTAGGACGACCTCACCATTGGTCCTGATGCCACATACCTGAATCCCTGTTACCACCCAAAGATTTTACCCAAAATGGTCAAATACAGTAGGGATAATCGCTCGGAAAAACAAGAACTTGCCCTACATTGAAATTTCTACCAAAAAATATAAACTTTACAAATATTGTTATAAACCCACGTCCCCTTTGAGATATTTGCAAATTTTATGTGGGTTTATGGCAATATTTGGAAAAAAATTACGTATTTTAGTAAAAGTTTCAAAGTCCGTGTATTTATATAGCAATTTTCAGACCATTTTCCCAATATAACAACTATACGCTAAAAGGATGGAACATACCATTTCCATGCCAAGAACCCGATACTTGTCAAAAGCCTCCGGTGTCACATACTCAGCTACAGGCATGTGCCGCTTAGATGGTCTCATATATTGCCCGAAAGTCATCACATCTACTCCAGCTGCTCTAACTTTCTCCATTGTCTTCACAACCTGATCGGGTGTTTCTCCACAGCCTAGCATTATCGAGGTCTTAGTCAGGGTTCCGGCAGGTGCATACTCCTTGGCCCTAGTGAGAACATCTAGTGACTGCTTAAAATTAGCTCGATGGTCCCTCACAAAGCTTTGAAGCTCCTCAACTGTCTCGATGTTGTGGGCAAAGACATCAAGCCCTGATCTCGAAACCTTCTCGACACATCCAGTATCTCCACGGAAATCAGGAACTATATGATAAAAAACAGCAGTATTATCTAATCTACGGATTTAATGTTCACTTGGAAAGCCAGCCAACTGAAAAAATCTAGATCCTGTCTGTCTAGGGTAAATAAGTTGCCAAACCATATAGTCCATTACCTAACGCTTCTATCAACATCTTGGGCTTAAGAGTTTTCAACCTCTGCACAGTCTCAGCAAAATGCCCGCTTCCCTGATCAGGCAAGTCGTCCCGATCGACGCTAGTGATGACCACATAATCTAAACCCCAGGATGCAATAGCTTCAGCCACATTGTTAGGCTCGTTGGGGTCAGGTGGCGGAGGTGTACGAGATGTCTTCACATTACAAAACCTACATAAGAGAAGCCCCCCTTTCAGAAAGAAGAAACAGAGGATATGGCAAATAGCCAGAGCGAGACAAAAATGAAACAGAGAGTTGCTTCGCTGTCCTAAGGCCGGACACATGATCTTAGAATCAAATCCTTAATAAACATGTCTGTTCGCGGCCGCAGCGTGGGAACAACAAACACAATTCGGTTTTCCGCCTTCCGGGAGAGACAATGAATGAATTGCATACGTATATCAAAAGAAATGCAGAAGAAATACGAAATGTAAGGCACATAAAAGAGAGGGAAAACCTGCAACCGCGGGTACAGGTATCGCCAAGGATCATGATGGTAGCAGTGGCGGTGCCAGTTTCACCGCCGGACCAGCACTCTCCGAGGTTAGGACAGCGAGCCTCCTCGCAGACGGTGTGAAGCTTAAGCTCCCTAAGCTTCTTCTTGATCTGAACATACCTCTCGCCTCCAGGAATAGACTCCTTCATCCATTTAGGCTTGGGGAGGGGCTTCTTCTTCGATCCAACCTCCACGGAGTAGGTCTCTCCGCCGCGGATGAAATCGGTCAGGGACGGAGACTCCGCCGCCAGCCGCGCCCGCAGAGCCTCGAGGCTCTTCGGGAAGTGCGTCGCCGGGGTTTCTGTCGATGAAGAGAATTGCTTCTTCGTCGATCCGGCGGCGGTCGGACGGGCGAATCGTGAGAAAGCGGCGAAGCGTGGATGCATCTGAACCTCGGGCGGATCTAGGGATTGCGATGGAGAATCAGTGGCTGGTTTGATTTCAAGGTTGTCTGGTTTTTCTCGAGTTCGTCGTATCCTTCACACGTGAGTTCGTGACAAGGTCATTCGACAACTTGGGCCATAGGCCCATTCTATTTCCCAATTTTTGTCCATAATTTAGTTCAAATTGGGCCCATAGATTATGAATGAATAGTGGCCCATTTACCGTCGTCAGCTCTAACGGAGACGGAGCCCAAAGTCCGTCAGTGTGTGCTGCATATTAAATTTTCAAATAATTTAATTTGGTTATTGGAATAATTCAATTTGAATGGAATATCGTCCAAAAAGAGAGAGAGAGAGAGAGAGAGCACGTGAATTGCTACGGTTAAACAAAGGGGGTCCATTATTGCCAAATATTCCAGTTTTTTTTATTCCTATCTCATTTAATATCTTCGAATTCTCATCACGCGCCAACCCCCCACTAAATCTTTTTACTGTCGGAAAAGGTGTGTTCAAATTTATAAAAATTATACCGAATTAGAACAGAATCAATATGGATTTGATTCGGTATTTGCTTAGTGCAGTTCGGAAACGATTGGTTCAGTTTTGCTAAAAATGACCAAATTAAAACAAAATATTATTTGATTCGGTTTGGACCAATTTAGAACAAAATGTTGGAATCAAAACATTCAATTAAAAATTGATTAGCATCCATGGTCTCATCATCATATCCCATATGTAAAATTTGCGAGTAGCCCTCGTCGTGCACGGTAAAACCAGAATTTACCATGCCAGTAACCTCATCTAATGGGTCGCACTACAGTTTTGAGTTAGTTGGTGAGGGTGGAAGGCGGTGTGTTTCACGCGCCGTAAAATAGCGTTGGCCCAATTTACGCAGACGTCATTCCAATCGCTTCTGTCTTCCACTCTTAGCACTGCCCCCATTATTTCCCCCTGTTTTTTTTTTTTTTTTTTTTTTTGAAGAGCTGGTCGCTCATAAAATGAGCGACCGCTCACTTCCCGGTTTTTTCGATGCAAAACGGATGTTTTCTCGCACTCGTGTTGTATCTGATCGAAGAGGTTGTTACGAGAGAATTTTGGAGGCT
>NW_010971389.1:2881054-2907429 GCF_000463585.1 Tarenaya hassleriana | reverse complement strand
CTTTTTTCCCCCTTTTTTTTTTTTTTTTTTTTTTTTTTGGTGCAAGAAACCAAAATTGCCAACTTTTATCGACATCAGTCATCGGATAATATAAAGGACGAACAAACTCTACTTTTCGACTTGTATATTAGCCAACTGACTGCATCGAATCTTAGCTCTTAAGTTTATGTTAGCTTTTTTTATGGTTCTTTTTTTTTTCAATTTTATTTTGAACAGATATTTGAAAACGATTCCGTCTCCTGCTCCAAATTGTCCCTTCATTATCTGCTGCCCTTTTCTTCTTCCTCTGTTTCAGTCTTGTTTCACGATTTTCATGCCCTTTTTCATTTCTAAGATTTGAGAGCCTTCTCTAAGTATAATTCGGACAATGTAATCTAGCATTGGAGTCCACGGGTAAGACAAGATCTGCTACAGAGAACAAGGCCATGGGTATCATCTTCTCTCTGGGTTTTCTCCTGTTTTCTTTGATCTCCGCTCCATGGCTGTCGGTTGCTCTCACTAACCCTGACGATGGTACTGTTCTCTTCCTTGCCCTTTTCTCCTCTAGCTTTGCTCTCTCTCTATCTCTCTCGGGGAATTGGAGGAGACTGGTGTATATCATCATGTACAATTGACCACTTTTATCTGCAATGGTCAAGTGTCTTAAAACCTATCAAGAATCACATGGTTCACGTTGTTATTCATTTCTTGCTTTTATCTGCGTTCTTGGCTTTGATTTTTTTTTTTTTTATGTATCTAACAACTCTACATGGATGTAATTGGTTCAGTGGCGGCCATCAGTGGCCTGTACCTTGCTCTAGGCTCACCCCTGCTTCCTGGTTGGGTTGCATCTGGGGGAGACCCTTGTGGCGAGGCATGGCAAGGCATACTTTGCAATGGTTCCGAGGTTCAAACCATGTAAGTCACCTCTTTCATCCGCTTCTACTTGCTGCTATTCGTCATTTCCATCTCCCTCTCTCTCATTTCAGAACTCTCAATGGCGCGAATCTTGGGGGAGAGCTCGGCCATGGCTTAGATATGTTCACCTCTATCGAGAAAATGTATTCCCTTTGACTCTTCAATGTGACTGTTGTGAAACATAACCTTGTTTTCTTGTTTTTTTTAGCGTAATCTTGGCGTTTCTTGCAGAGATTTAAGCAACAATCGCATTGGCGGAAGTATCCCTTCCACGTTGCCTGTTACCTTACAGAATTTGTATGTTCTTTTACTCCCAGGAAGCAAAAATCTGCTTAGATTTCAGTATCTCGCCATATGTATGAAAGTCTTTAAGCTCTGGGCAGGTTCCTTTCAGACAACAAGTTTACAGGAAGCATTCCAGAATCTCTTTCCTCCTTAAAATTGCTGGCAGATATGTAAGTCTGAGCCAACCTCTATCAAATGTTCTTGTAGAATGCACTGCTTGAGAGATCACCTTCCATTTCTGCCATTTCAGGTCCCTGAACAATAACCTTTTGTCTGGAGACATACCCGACGTCTTTCGAGATCTTGGCGGTCTGATCAATTTGTAGGCCTGCCTCTTTAAAAAACCAAGCTGTTAAGATCTTGTCCTATCGATTGACTTAAACTGAGAATCTTGCTTACATTTGTGTAGAGATTTGTCTAGCAACAATCTGACTGGGGTATTGCCTCCTTCCATGCAGAGCTTGTCCACTCTTACAACCTTGTACGTTTTCTGATCAGTTCCCCATGCATGCATATTCTGTTGAACATGTTCTTGCTGTAACTGCGAATTCTGAAATTCTCCTCTGGCAGACGTTTGCAGAACAATCAACTTTCAGGAAAACTCGACATTTTGCAGGACCTTCCGCTCAAGGATTTGTAAAGTTCTCATCCATTACGCCTTCTTCCGTCGTAAATCAACATCTATATTAGTTTATTTTGCTGATTCTTGTTTTCTTGCGGCGCAGGAATGTCGAGAACAACCTTTTCAATGGACCTATACCAGACCCGTTACTGGACATACCGAATTTCAAGTAAGTGCGAGAAGTTTTTTCCATTTCAAGAAAGTTCTGTTTCGTCGGCAACATATTTGTCTAAGTGTTTTGATGCAGAAAAGAAGGGAACCCTTTCAATCTCACCATTGCACCATCACCTGGACCTGAACCTGCGTCGCCAAAAAGTCCGCCTTCACCTGTGCGACCCTTTTTCAGACAGCCGTCCACCAACACGTCTTCTGGCCGTGGTCAGACACAGCCTCGATCACACGGAAGGCCTCCCCCTCCTCGGCCATCCTCACCAGAGGTGGCTGAAAAGCCAAAATCAGTTGCCTCTACAAGAATTGTCTGGATAACTATTGGTGGGGTTGTTTCCTTTATAGTTTTGGCACTGGCTTGTCTGCTTTGCTTTCCAAAGAGTATCAGAAGAAGAAAAGACAGCGATTCGATATGCAAAGCACCAAGGGAGAGCGAAAAACTCCATAAAGGTAAATATATATTCTGATTCTTGATCTTTAGATCTTAACAAAACCATCAATCACGTTTTTTAAACATTTTCTTGCACCAGTTTCAAAAGATTCAATGGTAAGACCAAAGGAGGTTGAGAGAATAGGAGGAGCTCCAAAGCTGCAGGGTGAGGCAGAGAGAAATATACAAAGTGCAAGAGCAATTCCCAGCCATGAGATAGACATGAGCTATTTCGATACAAATTTGATACCGCCACCTCCCCCACCACCTCCTCCTATCATCAAAAGGGTCACTGAAACTGATAAAGTTCCAACCACTGCTATGAACGATAGACCGTCAACATCTGTGAGGCGTTTCACCATTGCTTCTCTTCAACAGTACACAAATAGCTTTTCCCAGGAAAATCTTGTTGGGTCTGGCATTCTTGGCAGTGTCTACAGGGCAGAGCTCCATGGGGGAAAGGTAAAGGTTCTGTCTCTGGCCTTTGCATTCTCTCTTGATGTAGTCTTGCTCTTACCTTCTATTTTGTGTGTGTGGTTTCTTTCCTTTTTTGAGTATAGACACTTGCTGTGAAGAAATTGGACAAGAAGGCTTCAAATGATCAGGCAGATGAAGAATTCACCCGGCTAGTGAACAGTATAAACAGAATCCGGCACGCTAACGTTGTTCAACTTGTGGGTTACAGTGCCGAGCATGGTCAGCAGCTTCTGATCTACGAGTATTGCGGAAATGGTACACTTCAAGATTTGCTACATTCTGACGACGACAGGATGAAGATTAAACTTTCGTGGAGCTCCCGTGTTAGGATGGCACTAGACGTTGCCAAAGCTCTGGAGTATGTTCATGTTCTGTTCCATAACATCATCATTTAGTTTTTGAAATGAGATGTGCTCAGTTTTAGCAATTCTTGTGACATTTTACTATGTTTTCTTGGCCAAGGTATCTGCATGAGATCTGCGACCCGCCTGTTATTCACCGAAATCTCAAGTGTGCAAACATTCTCCTCGACGATGATCTTAACGTGCATGTCTCGGACTGTGGCCTGGCTCCGTTAATCTCCTCGGGTTCTGTGAGTCAGGTCAGTCAGACATCCTAATGGCATTTGAAGGAGACAACCACAGTTGCAGAGTTTCCAATATTTGATTATGTCCAAACTTGTTCATGTGTTTTCAGCTGTCTGGACATCTCTTAGCAGCATATGGATATCGAGCTCCGGAGTTTGAAAATGGGATATACACGTCGAAATGCGACGTGTACGGTTTTGGAGTAGTTATGTTAGAGCTCTTGACGGGTCGGAAGCCGTATGACAAGTGAGTGAGTCAGGGAGTTATGTCTTTGTTTGCTGCATCATTTGGTCCATAATCTGTTGTGAAATTAAAAAAGAGAACCCTTTTTTTCCGCAGGAACCGTAATCGGAATGAGCAGTTTCTGGTCCAATGGGCGATCCCCCAGCTCCATGATATCGATGCATTATCCGGAATGGTCGATCCATCTCTCAATGGCGAATATCCCGCTAAGTCTCTGTCACATTTTGCTGACATTATATCACGTTGCGTTCAGGTAAGAAGAGGCATTACAAAAAACAAGGCCACTTTCTTTATACATGTCCGATTCAACTGATTCCGTCCCTGAAACCTTTCTGTGAGCAGTCGGAACCAGAGTTCAGGCCGCCGATGTCCGAAGTCGTCCAGGACCTCTCCGACATGATACGAAGGGAGCATCGAAGAAACGGTTCAAACGGAGACTAGTTTTCTTTCAAAAGGTCGGATCATCTCGCCGGACATGGACATGCGAATGGCTCTGTTCCAAGCTGTAGTTGTCAGTCATTGTATTATTCCTTCCGATTGTTTTTTTGTGATCATCTTTATTTGTTCAATTTTTAAGCGTAAAATGAGAATATATATATATATATAGAAAAAGAGTATCTTTCTGCTGTATGAGACCCTCGGACCCAGGTGGAGACTTTCCTTATACGCGTGAGTCATGACCGTGAATTGAATTTATAAATCTATTGAGAGTTTCATCGTCTTATCCTCACGCGCCAAACGTTCCCAATTCAGTTTCTCATCCATTTTCCTGAGAACCAAACGTAACCGAGAAAACAGTTCCTCGCTACCAGTGACCCTCGACGAATTGCCTTATTCACTGTCAGCACTCTCGGCCGCGTCGCAAATCTAGTTTTTGTTTTTCTTTTCGGCTGCTTTTCCTTTCTTTCCAACGCGAATTTCCAGATCTGACTATATTGGATCTGCTGTTACGATTCAATGTCTCGCTACGACTCTAATCCGTTTGAAGAGGACGAGGTCAATCCCTTCGCGGTAAGATTTAGGGTTTGATATGATTCTAGTTCTCGGGTCTGTGATGTGGATTCGTTTGGGATCCTTTTCAACAACTTGGTTTTTTTTTTTTTTTTTTTTTTTTTTTGCTTCTGCTTTCGTTCAATCTCTATCAGATCTGCTTCTTCCGATTCCGATTTCCTCGTCCGCTTGGCAACTGGTGTAGCTTTTGTAATTTTTTAGATCGAATTTCGGTGTAGAGGGTGATATGAATGCGGTTATTAAGATGGTCAGCAAGACGGTGGGATTCGTTTTTTGTTGGTTCGGAAAGAAGACAGTTTTTTTTTAATCATGGATGCTATGACGTTTGCCTGAGCTTGGTTCATCGCTTCGATTGCCCTCTATTGGGCGACATTTTGGATCCATATGGTTATTGGCTTAGGAGTTGGAAACTGCGGATTTAGAATCTGTTGGAATTGCAGAGTTTGATAAAGGTTTCGAAATGCAATTGTGACAAGTTTCTAAAGGGCTCGTCTTTCTAGGGTAATCAATGATTATTAGAGACCAAAGTTATGCGTGAATGATGATCAATGTAATGCCGCCCCTTTGAGTTTCTAGTTGATTCATTTCTGTTGACCAAATCTTACATGGTTCATCAATTTCAGGACCAAAGTAACAAAAAGGGGACAGGGCAGTCAAATTTTGGTGGAGGTGCCTTTTTTATGCCTGTATGTTGTTTTAATCTCTGGAAACTTTTATTTTCGTTTACAGAAATTGGAGTCAATTAATTACAAAATGTACAAACTGCAAATAGCAATTATAACATCACTTAATTGTAAAGAACCTGCGACAATGTGATGATTGTTGAAACTTCTGTGATGATCCATGTTCTCTTTTTCTTTTCCTGGATGCTGCAAGAGTTTTGGCTCCCAGTTGTTACTCATCATGTGTTCACCACCTTGATGTTAGTTAGTTCATGTCAGTTGAACTAAAAATTTTCCATATTTCCATCACTGTGTCTTTACGAGGGCCTGTAAAAACATTGAATTGAAAACATCGTTCCTCCACTTCAGAAGTTATGACTCCGTTCCAAGGTGCTAATTGATAGGGTTTTTTATTGTTAAATTGTTTTGAACTTCCAGAATTCTGGAACTGTTCCTCCTGCAACATCAAAGCTTTCCCCTCTTCCACCTGAACCATATGATCGTGGTGCCACAATTGATATTCCTCTTGACTCTGGGAAGGTTTTACTCCGAATCCAATTGATATTCGAACTGCCTAGTATATCTTACAATTCTCTCTGTGCAAAATTGACTATTTCCATCTTCTAGGATGTGAAAGCTAAGGAGAAAGATCTTCAGGCAAAAGAGGCTGAACTGAAGAGGCGGGAGCAGGTATTTTCATGTGTGCTTGGATCAGGCCTACTTATGTCTGACAATTCTGATATCACTTATAAACATAGTTGTTTTCATTTGGCTCAAACCCTCAGTTTTGTTAACATTGAATTGTATCTTATTTAGTCTCCAACTTATCTAATCGGCAAAAACTTGTCCGTTAGTAACTGACTTCCCAAGTATATGTCTATGTGGTTTATGAGTATTGCTCTGTTTGTTTTTCAGGAACTAAAACGCAGAGAAGATGCAATAGCAAAAGGTATTTTCATCACTTTTATTTGTGGCAACTCGATATGTGTTTCCATGCAAAAGCTCATATCATCTTCCTTTACACAGCTGGGATCGTGATAGAGGAAAAAAATTGGCCTCCATTTTTTCCTCTCATTCATCATGACATTGCAAATGAGATACCTATCCACCTGCAGCGGATCCAATATGTTGCGTTCACCTCATTGTTGGGTACGTTCATTTGATTTCTCCTTCTCTAACACAAAGCTTCACAGTTAGGAAAAAAGGGGGGTTTATTGAGTATGGCCAACTCTATTTGTGTATGTTTTGTAGGTCTTGTGGTGTGTCTGTTATGGAACATTGTTGCTGTTACCACTGCATGGATTAAGGGAGAAGGTTGGTCTTGGAGCCTAACCCGTTTGCCAACTTGGCCTTGTATATTACGTTAATATGTTCACTCGTGTATTCTGCTGTAGGTCCAACAATATGGTTTCTTGCTATTATTTATTTCATATCTGGGGTTCCTGGAGCTTATGTTATGTGGTATCGGCCTCTTTACCGTGCCATGAGGTATGTCCTATGCATCCATGCCTTTTCAGATGTGACTTTGGGGTAGTAGTTCCCTTGCATTGTACTTGTGATCCGTTGGTTTTCCCCAAAGCATCGCAAGATATCCTAGAAATTCGTTTACTGGTTACATGAGAGTATTGGCCTATTCTGCAGGACTGACAGCGCTCTGAAGTTTAGCTGGTTTTTCTTGTCGTATCTGGTGAGTACTTCATCATCTTTCCTGATGCTTCTTGGGTAATATCTGCAAAACGAGTAAAAACCCTAAGCATAACTTGCCAATGAATGCAGTTCCACATCGGATTTTGTGTATTTGCTGCGGTTGCTCCACCAATCATCTTCAAGGGCAAGTCGCTCACGTAAGTGTTTCGAAACCAATGATGGCAATGAATTAACTTGGCAGTGGAATGCGATATATCATCTTCAGTCACTACCATAATTTTGACTCCAATTGGCCCATGTTGATTGATGTCACAGGGGTATCTTGCCTGCCATTGACGTCTTGAGCGGGAATGCCTTAGTTGGGGTAAGTTTAGAATTAGGTGACACTATTAGAGGGTTTGGTGGTTAGTCTTCTAACTGTCTGGAAACATGCAGATCTTCTACTTCATAGGCTTTGGTTTCTTCTGTCTGGAGTCACTGATCAGTATCTGGGTTATTCAGGTTCCACAATCAGACCCCCTCTTTCTGTTTGAATGTCATTTCTTGGTTGATCTGTGACAAAGCTGATTATATATGTGTGTGGGCGTGTCTGTGTGCAGCAAGTGTACATGTACTTCCGAGGAAGTGGGAAAGCAGCGGAGATGAAGCGTGAGGGGGTGAGAAGGACAATGATGGCTGCGCTATGACATGATGATAATCAACATTCATACATATAAAAAAAAAGGCATACGTGAGGGTATCATGGCTCTTTTTTTGTTGGGTTTGGTTGTCGGAATGAGAGTGGCAGTGGGTGTGAGGGGTGGGCCTTGCCTTGCGGGAGTTGGACCATCGTTACGTTCGTTCGTTCATTCACATTGGGAATTGGAGATAGTGTGTGTGATTTGATTTCCTACACATTAAGTTTTAGACTCTACTTACACACACACACACACACACATATATATATATGCATGGTTGCTGTTCGGATTATGTCTTACTTCTCCGAAGCTAGGATAACCGAGAACAATGTAACTCTTGACCATTATTCCAGAGGTTTACAGCAACATCTATGCTAACATTTCATTAGAATCACGTGTTTATAACCCTGAACAGAAATGATCATCGAAAAGGATACCATAGAAAGGAAACGGGCCTACATGGTGTCAAGTTTGGTAGCTAATGAAAAACAAAATCTTGATTAAAGGGACGAGACGGATGCCATTTTTGAGTAGGAGTGACGAGTGAGGGTTGTGGTGGGTCTGTGCCATGTTCGACCTACGGAGAAACCATTATATATGGATAGACATAGCACAAGCCGGGAGTAGGAAAAGGGTTTATCACAACTAAATGCAGACAACTGCATAGACGTTTGAATAAAACGTTTAAAATATCCTTAAAATTTGTAAAAATACTAATATATATCTCATTGGCGATTTTGTTTAGTATTGTGATTTGAGTTTATTTTTTATATTATATTTTTTTTACAAAAATATAATAATATCACAAAATTATATAATTTTTAGATTTAGTAATAATTATTTTATATATTTATTTGATATAAAGTTACTTTTTATTATAAAATAAATTAAATTAATGAAAAATATATTTAAAATTTATATTTAATTATTTTATAAATTTAGTAAATAGTTTTTGTCAAATGTTAATAAAAAATTAATTATAATTAAATTTAAAAAATATTTTAAAATTAGATTTTTTTTTTATAATTTATATTAAATCGCAATCGCAATCATAATCAACCATTTAATTCTAATTACAACCAACCACAATCGACATCAAAAGAACCACAACTTATCAATCATTTAGTATTAACCGTCCTCTAGAAAAGTTATGAAATCGCAACAACCCCCCTAATTATGAGAATATGTAAGTTACAATATCATAAAACACACACACGCAATAATGTTGGGGGGAATTCTATGCCACACCATTAGAAGAGAAGCTAATGAGAATGGAACCAGAAATTGGGTCCGGTTTATAAAACTCATCGCTTTAATGACACATCAATTTCGGCCCTTCTGGCCTCACTCCACCAACTTGTTTCTTGCATTCATCATCCCCTTCTCTCTTTCTTTAATACCATATATATTGTTCTATTAGAGGTAGTGAGAAAAAAGAGAAGGCGTAACATGAATTCGAGGGGGAGAGAGAGGGAAACTAAGAATAGCATAGCATTGGGGTGCGACCGCTGTGGAGGGCACCTGGCTACACTCCGCACGTATAGTAATATTGGATTCTTAAAGATGGAATAGGAATATTTATTCGTTTTTTTTTTAATTATTTAAGCCAATTGGCGAGGAGCGAATCGCAAGTGGCACGACGACCGATGAACTAGGAAGAAAGGCAAACACCCCATTAACAAAAAAAAAAGAAAGGCAAACACCCTTCGAGAGAGAGAGAGTTTTGTGCTCAAACAAAAAAAAAACATGGGAAAAAATAGAAAACAGAGGGAAGAGAGGAGGAGAGAGAAAGGGTTTAGGGTTTTTAGGACCTGAAGTCTGAAACTGAAACCCAAAAGCAGAGATCAAATCCTAAAACTTGTGTCTTGTCATGCTTCTCTCTCTCCTCCTCCCATTATATATATATATATATAAATACGGGCGTATATATATGGGCGTATTCTTTTAGAGTAAATAATAATAATAATAATGCATATTTATTCACACTTCCAATGCCCCACGACTCTTGTTTTTCTTGGCCAGCTAATTTCACATAAAACAGAATCGCCTCCACACCCAAAGTGCTCTCTTTTCTCTCTCTTCTTTGGAAAAGCTGAAAGCTTTGGATTTTTGGCGACTTAGATCTCTCCCCCGACGAGATTTCTTTTGAGATGCGTGCTCCTTTAGGGCTTTTCTGGCTCCTCCCTTTTATACCCCTAAACGAGGCCGTTCCTTCTCCCCCTCCCTCTCCCTTGTACGCTTAATATTACAGATCCGGAGAGAGAGATATGGCGGATGGGAGAGAGAGACAATGTGGGTCGACACTGTTTAGCGCAGATGAGCTCAGAGAGATAAGTGGGGTCAAAATAGGGGGAGATCACGTGGAAGTTATGTGTGGTTGTACAAGCCACCGATATGGCGATGCTGTTGGCAGACTTAAGGTTTTCTCTAACGGCGATCTCGAAATCACCTGCGAATGCACTCCCGGCTGCGACGAAGGTCCTCTCTCTCTCTCTCTCTCTCTCTACAAAACCACGTCTCTAAAGGCTTTGCCAGAATGGGTTTTTGATATATGTGCATGTTGCATGTGAGTGTGAGATTGACGACGTCGATGCCTCTCTCTCTCTCTCTCTCACTCTCTCTCTCTCTCTCCCCTTCAAGATGTTTTGCCTCGGGTGCTACTGCCTTTTCATTCTCTTCAGTTTCAGGAAAGATTTATACAAACAAACCAAGAGAGACCGACCTAAGCTTCCTTTGATAATGTCCTTGATCACCTTCTCTAGTTTTCCCCTCTCCTTTTTTAATAGCATTCATCTTCACACTGTCTCTTGGCTATGATAGATTATATATGTCATGAAGGTGTGTAGACGAACGAGAAAGTTCATGCTGTATGTTTATGTCTGGTTCTTGATGCCCATCACCAGATTTTAATGGGTTTGTGTATGTATTTACCCCTTTGCCGAGATGGAAGATTTTCTGCCACATGATATGCCTCGAGGGGTCCTTCACATATTTTTAGTATTGGTTGTAGACAAGTTAACTCCGGCTGCGTTCGAGAAGCATTCGGGGAGAGAGACGGCAAGAAAATGGAAAAACAACGTGTGGGTGATCGAAGGTGGCAAGAAGATTCCTCTTTCAAAGACAGCATTGCTCAGATACTACAACAAAGCATCATCAAAGAACAACTCAAATGGTTCAGACAGATGCAATGGCACCCATAGAGATGAGTTCGTTCAGTGCCGCAGATGCCGAAAGGAGAGAAGGTTCAGGTTGCGGACCAGAGAAGAGTGCCGTTTGCACCATGATGCACTGGCCGATCCAAATTGGCAATGCTCTGATTTCCCGTATGACAAGTACGTACGCGCTTATAGAGTGGGCGTATTTTTACTTTCAGATAATAAGCTGAATGTGATATATTATGATCCCAATGTTATGGTTTTATGAAAAAATAATGGTGAAGGATAAGGTGCGAGGAGGAGGAAGAGAGAGGGAGCAGGAAAGTGTATAGAGGATGCAAGCGTTTGCCGACATGCAAAGGATGCACATCATGCGTTTGCTTCGGCTGCCATTTCTGCCGTTTCTCGGACTGCAGCTGCCAGACTTGCCTCGACTTCACGACCAATTCCTCCAAAGCTTGAGCCTTTGAAACTGAGGGCTTATTACCTTTTCTTCCTAATTCTGTGTTTATGTCCTCTGCTCGTTATTCTTGAGCTGCTGTTAGGACAGTAAAGAAAGAGAGAGAAAATGAAAACCAGATGAGGAAGACAGAGGATTTTCCTTGAATCCATACAAGCCTCTTTTGGAAGAAGATTAGATCATGAGCCATGCATTATTGAGGATATGATCATATGATCAAAGCCCATGCTTTCAAGAATCACCTGTTTTGGTTTTGGACAATAAAATCTCCCCAAAAAAAAGGTGAAAATGCATATTATTTCCAAGCAAAACAAATGGTAATTTGCCTCTTCCCTTGATACAAAACCATTAGCCAAGCAAAGATTAACTGAGATTCAGACTGCTGGAACAAGAACAAATGCAACAGAAACAGAGAGCCCCCAACCGGTGAAGCATCTTCCCTCCTGTAAACATCAATCAAATTCACTGGGTGGCCTCCTCCAGAGGTTTCTGTAAAGATTTAAGAAGAATTAGAGAGCAAAAGAAGCTGATCAGGCGAAGTAAATCATCGACTATACGACGGATAAAGGAGGTACCTCTCCTTTGTTGTTGCTGCCTTTGCCTCCGGTAAAGAACTTGTATCCGCCATAAAAGAGCAAGCCCCAACCGGAAAGCGAAATAAGCACAAACTGCACAATCATAAATCACAGCTCCATGAATGAAATCTGTCTTGTCCAAAATGATAATTCTAACGAGTAGGAGGAGAATGAGGCAAAGTTACATGTTCCTCTTTCCACTGAGCAGGGTTCATGGGTTCTTGCCAGAAGTTGACCTTGGGAGGCCCATGGTGATCTGCATAATGCCCAAAACCCCAAATTGTTCAATGGCACATTTCGATTTAAGATACATCTTACAGTGGCGATTTCGAGGAACGGGAGAAACAAAACAACAAAATTTAGCACATCAAACACGAGATATCTGGGTAAAGTTTTAATTGTTCATATTGTACGCCAAGATATAGTACGAACACGATCTGACAAATATGAGATGCGGAAAACGACATGTACAGACGAAATGTATTCCAAGAGAATTGACAGATGCGATAAATGAGAGAGAGAGAAAGAGTACCGGCGGCGCCGGCGAGACCACGGTGCTGAGCAATAGAGGGAGCTCCGGCTAGAATCCGACGAGATGGGATCTGAGCGATGCTCATTGCTCGGCGAGCGAAGGACGCCATCGACCTTGAAACCTGCAGCTGATTTAGGGTTTTCCTCGAGGATCTGAGGGTCTTCGCAGTTCTCCGGAGACGATGATGCAGCAAAGCAAAGGTGGAATAAGCCCAAGCAACTGATGAGTTGATAGAAAATTCTGCCTTTCTGAGAACAAACGGCGTCGTACTACACAACCCTCCTCCTCTACCAGAGGCTCCCCCTCCAGTTTTTCCATTCAACCAATAAACCTCCTCAGAATAAAACGACATCGTGTTTTGAATTGGACCAGTTTCTTTCTTCACATGAAAAAGCGACAGTATCTACGGATTTCATAGGCCCATATAAGATATATTTAGGCTTGGGCCCATTGAGGAACGCTGTAATCGTAAGGCTAGGGTTTCTGACTGAGAGACACCTTGCGCACATATAAGAGGAGGAGGAGCCGAAACCATGGATGCCACTCTTCATAATTTTAGGTTTTGCAAACTGGGGTTTGAGTTTGAGTTTGAGTTTTTTTCTTTCTTTCCAGATTGCCTCACCACACCTTTAGCCTGGTTTCGATGATGGATGAAATCAAAGGCTAGTCATAGAGGCATACATTACATTCTGGGCGGTGTCATAACGTGGAGGCTATAATTCCTTTTTTCAGTGTTTAGCCTCTAAATTCATCCGCTACATTCTCTCTCTGTTCATCAAGTCGCAAGCTTTTCGTAATGATCTTTACCTGATTTCGTTTATTTATCGAAACCAGTCACCATTGGTTGATTCTGGTGAAATGGGCAATGAGGGTTTTTGTTGACTGATGATACAAGAAGCTGTTTCTTCACTTGCGGAATACTTGTGTTCATCTTCTTGATTTACTCCCCACTGACAGGGTAAAATCTATCGTTTAAAATTTGACGAGAAAAGATATGTGCTTTACTTTTAATCGACTGTAGAAATCCCCAAGTTTCGGAATCCTAATTGAATTGAGCATTGTGCTCTCCCCAAACTCGGCATCTCCTTTTGAACGTACTTTCACGGATTCCTTCCTTTCTGCAGCAGACAGAAATGTCCTCTTACTTCACAGCCGCATCTGTTTTCAGATAGCGTTGGTCACAGTCGTGGCTATCTTGGTTAATAACTATGATCCGACTGAATCTGATATAAGATCGAACTGAATTCAAATTCAATCCAATCCCCATATAACCGAAACGAATTCGAAATGCGAACCATTGGCCAAACAAAATATAGTAAACGTTTATTATTCTTGAATTTTCAGCAATTGCCATTACATGGATCAATAAGGACCCAATGCTCTATATGGCCAGGCCAGCTCTATATGGACACAAATTTCTTACCCAATTCCCATGTAAACATCATGTCATATTTCATTCAAGTTCAGTCCTCACCCTCGAACCTCAGAGACTGGGAAAAGGCGAAGTAGCGCTCTTTGCCTTCCATTTCCGCAACCCTCTTGGCTGCACCCGAATCACGGGGGCTCTCGGCTGTGAGACGAAGCGTCCTGATCCTTGGCAGCTCCTTCCCCACTGGAGTCTCCTCACTCTTGTAAACAACCACTTGGCTTGGAATCTCCCATCTTCTCTTCACTCTGCTCTCGCTCTTCACATTCTCTTCTTTCTCGTCTGAAGCCCTTCTCTTCTCCGACCTGTTCTTATACTCCACTTCGTTCTCTGGCAATGAACGTTTCCGTGCATCTTTCTCACCGGCCACCGTTTTGCTTATCTGATTGTATTTGCTGGCCACCATTCTTCCTGGTTTCAACGGTTTCTTCAAACCGACCGACTTTTCTCCGTCTTTGAACAGCCTCTTGGGCTGAATGCTTGACAGAATCCCTTCTTCTTTCTTCACCGGTCGCTTAGATCCCACTGTTGTCGCTGCTTGCTTCTTAACTGCACCAACCTCCAATGCTGCTTTGCGAGATCTCGGGCTGAGACTCAGACTCGTTCGTTCCCTCCCTTTCGGCACGACTTTGCCTTCGTCAATGTCCGGAAGCTTCCAGAAACACGACTTGCGACGATTCTGCGCCGACTGTAGTGGAGTCGCCGTTTCGGTTTTGGTTTTGACTGAGAAAATCTCCGCAGGTCCTAGGCTAACGCCTCTGCGATTGATCTTCGACTTCGCGCTGGGAAACAAAGCATCTGCTATGTCGTGATGATTCTTGACTGTCTTTTTCTGCGGCTCCATGAACTTCGCTGGCACGATTCTTCCCCTGAGGGAAATGTTTCTGGCCGTTTGCTCGGCCTTCTGGAGGCGGAGCGAGTCCAGTCTAGCCGACAAGCGGTTGATCTGCTTTTCTACTTCCTCGATCTCCGCATCAATGTTTCGATCTTCCCGCTTTTTATGCTGATCCGTGCAGTGCATGATCGTCACGGTCTTCGCTTTTGCTGAAGGAGCTTCAAAACCGACCTTCGGTGGCTTCTCTTGGACGTTAATGGAGGACTGGAGCGAAGAGAAGACGGAAGGCGGAATATAATTCTCCTTGCTACAATCAGAATCGAATGACTCGTGGACGCAATCGGGAGGAAGATTAGGCCAGCAAGTCCTGATGGCGTAAGAATCCTCGGAATCTCCATTGTCAAAGGCGGCGTTGTTCCAGATCTGGAGCTCCGGCGCGTTTAACTCTTCTCGAAGTTCAATTGCACTCATTTTCAGAGAGATCTTATCTTCGTATCGGAGAAAATACTTGAAAATTAGGGTTCTGGAATAGCGTATGGGAGAGAAAGGAAGGAAGAGTGATGAAGAAGAGGGAGGGAGAGGAGGAGGTGTATTTCTTGGGAATTATTTGACCGTTGGGGATAGGAGAGACGTTATGGAGCCTACACGCTCCCACCCCGTTTTATTACTTTTCAAATGAGTTGAAAACTCCAACTGAATCAGAGTCACTTAGTAGTGGGTCGGTGAAATGAAGTTACGTGTCCATACGGAACTCGTCTTTCTTAATTCGAGCCCTATATTTTGGGCCTATTGGGCCCATGACAAAGCTCCGGCCCACGCTCGTTAGATACGCTGCTTTTTAAACAAGAAGTTAAAATATAAATATATTTTTTAAAACGTCTGAAAGAATATAATGTAATATTAATGGTTATTAGATTTGAAATGTAAATAATCCGATCATTCGGAGGCATAATCTTTTAAATCGTAAACTTTATCTTATAAGTGATGTTAGGTTTCACTAAATAAACCTTCAAAAAGATTCAAGGGTGTTTTGGTGCACGTATATTCGACAGGAAAGTTTATCATCATATATTTTTATGTGTTGTGGTGCTTGCATAAGAAAACAAAATTGACCTAATGACAGGCCTCCTGCTTTTTTATTATTATAATTGGCCCGTACCCAATGACACGTCTAATCGGATAATGACATTTGATTATCTTAGAAACTTTTTTCCCTATTTAATTAAAACCCAAATTTAAATATTTATTTGTTAAAGTTAAATATTAATATACGGAGCTCAATTATTGCGGTGCGATGGATTACAGAAATCCACTTTGGAGTTCTCAATCACTGGCAAAATGGGTTTTGATAAAATGGATCAGACAGACGAGGCTCCAAAGCTTCTTTCCTTCTTTTGATGATCATCTACCATTTACAGGAAAACTCAAAACTATTCACAGTTTTCAGCTACAAATCTGACTCGGTCTGATCTCCCGATTCGTTTGTCTACGGAACGCAGCACAGATACAAACAACGGATCATCGATCTAACATCAGAAATTAGCCTTGGCCCCAGCAGTTGAGGTACATGACATGCCGGAACGATTCGTCCGGCGAAGAAGAAAACTGACGCCGGGGATCTTCTCCGGTGAGATCGTCGACGGGTAGAGGTTGGAGATCGGAGGAGAGTCTCCTCTGGAGACGGTTGGCGGAGCTCAGGCCGGCTTTCCATTTGCCGCCATGATCGCCGTGGCTCTGCATCACCGCCACCGTCGCCGCCATCCATACCTTGTTCAAGTAACTCATTTTTCTAAAATCCGATCGAATGTTTGGAATTCAGAGATGCGAATGAATCTGTGAAGAAGAAGAAGAGTGAATTTCCGGGGGAGACGAGGGGAAAGTGGGTGGGGGGTATTTAAAGAAGACAGAAATGAGGGATGGGTGAGGGGTAAAATCGGGAATTAAATAAACCACGAAATACCAAAACCACGGGTTATCGGGTCACGGTTTTGTTTTGAAGGCGGACTTGACGATAATTTGATATTCTCGTCTCCCGCTTTTAAACGACCGAATCTTTTATTTGTTTTGTAGAGGGTAATCCAAGATGGGTTCAAAATTTGGAAAACAGTAGTTCGTGTATCTATTTTACCGTTTTGTCATTCATATTTGAACTTTTATTTATTTATTTTGTACATATTATATTTCAACACGATTCAAAACTAATATAAATCAACAAACTAAATCGATGAAAACAATAAGGAAAATGAATTAATTATTTATTAGTGAGATAGCTATAATAATTGGGTTATGTATATTTTTTTTAATACGATTGAATAGACAGATAAAAATAGATACATAGTATATTTTAGAATAGTCATTTTGATTATTAATCGAGAATTGAATAAGATATAATTTTAATCGAATTTAATCTTATATAAAATTAAATAGTTATAATTTTTTTATCTAAAAAAATTGAAATCGAATCAAAACTAACTGATTTAAAAAATAAAAAATGATATTTTTTAAAAAAAATGAGATTTAAAAAGATTCACGAACTAAACTAAAATTTATTTGAAAACTAAATAATTATAATTTTTCTATAATCGAATGCAAATATAATCAAATCGAATCGAAAGCTAAAATAATCAGTCATAATTAATTTATTTGTTTATAAAGGTCATGATGGGTGAAGTGAAAATGAGGATGGATGCAATGAACGATATGAGATATTGGGGAGAAAATGAAATAGAAATACGGGGGAGAGAAAGGGTGGATGAGTAGCGGGTAAGATGGAGACATGTGGCCCCTTACCCTTATCCTCAGACTCGATGAGTCATCCCATTGTGCAGAGTGTGGACCGCTCGTGGGTCCCATCTTTTGTCTTTTTCTCTTCCTTTTTCGCTCTTTTGGAATGTAATGAAATTTATTTATAAATAAAATTTTGTCTTCTTATATCTTTTTTATACATCGAAATGAGAGACTCGAACAGTAATTGATCCTCAATTTTCTAGCTGAGTTGAGGTAAATTTCAGATAAATAATGAAATATTAATTTAGTTATTTAAAAACTGTAGTATGTTAATAAGTTCATAATATACATATATTAACAAATTCTGGACATAAAATGTTAATTTGGTAAGGTGCGTGGAGTGGAGGTGGCGATCACGTGGGGAAGGAAGACCGAGGCATTTGGGGTGAGATTTTAAGCCGCTCACGAGTGGACGTATACAAACACCCGTAGGTTGTCGGGTACTCGGTTTCCTCGGTGTTCATGTCACCAAAACTTAATAAAAATTATATACAAAGCAGTTGTAATAAGTAGGATGTCAAATTATTCCCGAGATCCGAAGTTCGGTCCGATCTAGTCCGAAAATTAGCAGATTTCGAGTCCAAATTTACCAGTCCAAAAAAATCGAGTTCTCACGTCAAACTCGATTCAGATTTCGGGTCCGAGTCGGACTGTTCCGAAAACCCGATATTTTTTTTTAAAAAAAAAAGAATTACAAAGGTCAGTCCAGTCTAGATCAGTCCGATCCGAGCTCAGAATATATAGGATTGCGTTTCAGACTTAACTAAATAGACCCGAAAAAAATCAAACCAATCCGAATCTGAACCCAAAATCTTCGGGCTAAATGTAGGATCTGGCTCGATTAACACCTCTAGTAAAAAGATTATGTTTTACATATTTTGTTATCACTATATTACCAAAATTTAGATAAAAATTTATTGTGATCATCTAATACCTTGTATTCTATGAAAATATAACGTTTTTCTACGAAATCTTGTTAAGTTAATACTTCTCATTTTTTTTTCCAATAACCATGAGATTCACTAGACTTTCAATCCGCTTAATCCTCTAGACTCGGAGTTAATCTTTAATCACGCAATTAATTGCGTCAACTCTTCTCTACTAATGGAATCAAATTCAAGACTTTGACGTGATTTTATCACCTCTCAAACAATATATCACTTTCTAGTGGATAACCCAATTATTATACTTATCTCACTACATGGCGTTTCTACATTTTTTCTATATCGATTGTTGTAACTTTTTTTTTTGTAACTTACGAAGTCCATGTAAAAGGAACATGAGCTCGGACAATAAAATCTAATATGTTTTGTGACTGCTCTATTTCGTATTAACGGAATTCAGAACTTATCTCGTTCTTCTTCAGCCTAATCCCAACTAGAAAATCATATGTACATGTGAAGGTATATCCCTTCATATCATCGGTCTCATTTGGGTTCAACACCTATATACTTTTTACCGTACCATTCAAATTCAAATGCGATTACTATGGCAAGTCGAAAGCGAAAAATATACGTATCTAAAATTGGGTGGTTCAACCGGTAAGGAAGGAAAGAAAGTTTCTTCCCAATCCGAATTCGTATTCTCACTTAAAGAACGATATTCATATAAACTTCTCCAGTTTCAAATATATAATTGGATTAAAGATTTGGTTAACTTTATCTTATAAAAAACATATATATATATATACACACACGTGACTGAACAACAGTTGCCAATTTGTGAGGAGAAAACTGAACCCTCAAGGGCGAAAAATGTTGACTTTTCTCGAAGCGTTTTGAGAAATAACCATGTTGACTTGATCAAATTGTTTAATGCAGAGCAGATCTGAAAGCCCAACTCAGAACGCTGCCGTTTTACCCCCTCGATTCGTTTTGTTTGTTCCTCCCTATTTCTTTCTTAGAAATCAAACCAACGATTAAAAAAAGTTTCGGACGTAAATCTCTGATCTCAGAAAGACTAAAAATCGACGAAGAATGGCGGCGTTCGACGATGGAGATTTCCCGGCTCAGACCCATTCCCCGACGGATCAGCCGCCGTTCCACGATGAATCGTATATGGGGATGGGCTACGACAATTTCGCCAATCCGCCTCCACCTCCTCCCGCCATCAATGGCGACGGAGCGTACGGATCTGAGCATCCTTTGTCTCCCGATGGCTATGGAGAGTACGCGTCGCCTTTCGATTCGTCTGTGATGGATGCCAATGGCAACGGCAACGGCGGCGGCGATGCGGTCTTCGCTTCCGACGGCCCGATTCTCCCAGATCCAAATGAGATGCGGGAGGAGGGTTTCAAGCGCCGCGAGTGGCGCCGGTTAGTTTTTTCTTCTTGACTTGGATATCTTTTTTCCTATTACGAAAGATGGCTAGATCTCTGCTTGCGATTATGGTAGATAACTAGATCGTGGTATCTTATTCATGAAATCTTTGAAACTTCCATTTATGTTATATAGGCATCAATATACCTGGCGTTGGTTCATGAGTTAACATATTTGGTTTTTCCATAGTTTGATGTGGTCGGATCGTGATCGCTAATGGCTTAATGCACCTCTCTCCTCGAGATTTTGGAGGTCATTGCTGTAAATCCTGTTGATTGATTCGCAATCAAAGAATCCGAACTAGGTCTCCTTTGTTTGATCGGAATCCAATTACAAAGAACAGCGATTCTCTTCTGTGGTCTAATTTCTGATCCTCGACTGTGATCCCGATTTAGAAACAAGTTTTTTGATTTTGGGTTAGTCTGTCGATCTTAGTTTGGGATCAGCTCTCTGAGTTGTCAAACTCAGATTAGGATTACTATGGCTTTCATTAGTAGTCTGGTCGTCTACTCCTATGGTTTCTTCATCGTTCAGGGACAAACCTGCTTTCATCTTTTCATACTTCTCACAATGGGAATGTACCTAGAACCAGTTCTTTTCTGCTTGTTCTGGCTGTATATGAAGATTCTGAGTCAGACATGAATGTCTTGTTCAGCGCGTGTAACTAAATCTAAATCTAGATAACCGGTCTCATTCTGACATTAAATGGGTGCAGTCAAAATGCAATTCACTTAGAGGAGAAGGAAAAGAAAGAGAAGGAGATGCGGAATCAGATCATAGCTGAAGCAGAGGAATACAAGAAAGCTTTCTACGAGAAGAGGGATGAGAACATCAAGACCAACAAGGCTAACAACCGTGAAAGGGAGAAGGTAATAGTAATTACCATTAGCCTCCCTCTCTTGGTCCAAAGCGTCATCGCTTTTCTGATCTTATCCTCTGTGTTTGGAAACCGGGTCTGTTTTTTATGCAGATTAACTTGGCGAACCAAGAGAAATTTCACAAAGAGGTGGACAAGCATTATTGGAAAGCAATAGCGGAGCTGATTCCACGTGAGGTTCCAAACATCGAGAAGCGGAGAGGGAAAAAGGATGCAGAGAAGAAACCATCGGTGTTGGTGATTCAGGGTCCTAAACCTGGAAAACCTACCGATCTTTCGAGAATGAGGCAGATCTTCCTGAAGCTCAAGACCAATCCTCCACCGCACATGATGCCACCTCCTCCTTCCAAAGATGGTAAGGACGGTAAGGATGCTAAAGGCGGAAAAGATGGCAAGGACGGGAAGGATGGGAAACCTGTGGACCCAAAGGCAGTAGCGGGGGACAAACCTGCTTCACCTGGGAAAGATGCTGTAGCTGAGACGGCAAAGCCTGTGTCAGGCGAGGTGGAGAAACCTGCAGCCGAGGCTGAGGGTGGAGCCGCTGCCTCAGCGGAGTGAACAAAAAAGGGTCCCCGAGAATTCCGTTTGGCTGATTGATTCCATTCCATTGAAGCGATTTTATAATCTTGTGTTCTAATAACCTTCGCTTCCGAGAAATAAGAAGACCTGCTCTGCTCTGCTCTCATGGATGCCTTTGTTCCCGATTTTCGATTATATGTTTATGTTTCTACTGAATTTTCGACGATAGGGTTGTTAGTTCCACTTGTTTTGTTTCTTCTCAAAATGGTACACGCCTGTATTTTGTTTGTAATCCCATTTGCGTTTTCTTTTTTTGTTTTGAAAAAAAAATTCGCGAGTTGCAGTCGTGCCACGGTCGCTGCCGATGGACCAGGTAAAGTACCGAAACAAAAGTGGTCAGTTAGATGGTCCGATCAATATGGGCCAAGGTCGAAGCAGTAGCAGCCGGTGACTGCCCTTCTGGAACATATGGAAATTGCCTGAGTCCGACACGTGTCTCTTTGCGAGCTGCGACGGAGGTAATAGCTCCCGCAATGTAGCTGTGCGCCATCAGTAAAGCAACAGTGTCTGCTTTGCAAGCCTTAATTTTATAATAGATGGATGGAGTGTGATCAAAATTAAATATTATTGAGACGTACCTGAAAGGGCCGATCTGACCATTAGAATGGGCTTTAACCCAAACAAAAAAGTAATCGCTCATATAGGCCGGTATTAAAAATGGGTCGTCACCTGGGTGACGAAGTCGTGTGCGCTTTAAAGTCTTAGGGTTTGTGTCCTCTCTCCATCGAATCACCCCCTCCTTCTTCTTGCCTCCCCCCGCCGTCTAATCACTCCCACCCTCTCTCTCTCTCGCCAGAAGGTACAACCTCTATCTCTCTCTCTCTCTCTCTCATTTCTCAGTGTATTGACCCTCCTCACCTCGTCCGTCGTTGTTCGTTGGCGATTGTGATGTTGTTCGTCTTGTTTCGTTGATAGGACAGGATATCAGTTCAATCATGAATGAGAGTCCAGATTTTGTGAACTCGTTTTTGCGTTCTTTTTGTTTGATATTCCAAGATTTCTTCCAATCATTTGCTGCTGTTTATTCGTAACTTTTTAGCTATATAATTAGGGTTTACCTTATGTTTCTGGCAAATATTTCATCTCTATCAGATGTGCTGAATACTATCCTGTTTCTTCCAGGACTTTCTTCTAATCGTTCATAGGCATTTACTGCTTAGTGTTTCTTCTGCGTGGCAACATGGCCGAAGAACCTAATGACACGAGGGAAGAAGGTTCAGCAATGGTTGTTTCGTGATCAATTGTACTATGGTTCGCATGGTTTATTGATGGTTATGTTTTATGACAGGTTGCCCCCTTTGATCCAACAAAGAAAAAGAAGAAGAAGAAAGTGGCAATTCAGGATCCTATTGATGACTCGGCAGAGCCATCGGCTGAGAAAGCTGATTCATTGGCAGGTCTGTATGCTTTAATATGTCAGCTTCTGCAACTTGTTGAACAGTGATCTGTGTCTTTATTGGTTTTTATCTCTGTAAATTCCTTGTCTGAATTCTTTGACTGCAGTCGGTGATGGTCTTGAAAGCACATTTGCTGGTATGAAGAAGAAGAAAAAGAAGCCAGTGAGTTCTGTTTAACATTTAATGCACACTTGATTATCAAATATCCACACTTGATTGATTATGGTTCCTGGAACAATGCCGTACAACTGTTTGATTTGGTTCTCAGGTTGAACCAAGCTCATTAAACGAGGAAAGTGGCGAGGCTGGAGAAGATATGGATGGTGCAACCAAACAGTCTCTCTGCTAAAGCTTTTCTTTTTATACCCTATTTGGGATCTTATTGACAGTTTCTTGCAGACCATGGTATTGATGAGGAAGAGGGCGATGGTATAGACCTTCAGCAGCAGCGTTACCCCTGGGAAGGAAGTGATCGTGATTATGAGTATGAGGAGGTGAATATATAAATGTTATCTTCTATACCCCACCAGTGTTTATCAATATGTTATTTTCTGGGAATGGCTTCGTCTTGATCTAATGCTACCTTTACTTTCTTCCCTCTTCTTGGTTTTGTCTTATTGGGACCATTCATGCAGCTTCTTGGCAGGGTTTTCAATATTCTTCGTGAGAATAACCCTGAGCTTGCGGGAGATAGGCGTCGTACTGTGATGAGGCCGCCTCAAGTTCTCCGTGAGGGTACAAAGAAAACTGTGTTTGTAAATTTCATGGACCTTTGCAAGACGTAAGATGGACCCATGTTTTCCTCTGTAAACTTCCGTTATTCTTAAACCATAGTGATTACTTGTTCTTTGGCACACATAGTGATGCGTTTTAATGAATGTTTGCCATGCAAAACACAGGATGCATCGCCAACCGGATCATGTCATGGCTTTCTTGCTTGCCGAGCTGGGTACAAGTGGTTCTCTCGATGGGCAGCAAAGGTTAGTTGTTAAGGGAAGATTTGCCCCCAAGAACTTTGAAGGAATTTTGCGGCGATATGTCAGTAAGTACATTTTCTCTTAGTCTCAAATTCCATTTTCTCGTTTAACGAAGAGATATTTTTTCTAATGTTATACCTTTCTTTGGATACTTTCAGATGAGTACGTCATTTGCCTTGGTTGCAAGAGCCCAGACACACTTCTTTCTAAGGAGAATCGTCTCTTCTTTCTGAGATGTGAGAAGGTAAACTTCATGCCTTTCGTTCTCTCTCTCGCCTTCAATGCATTTATTTTAACTTCGAAGAAATTTCTGTCTGAAGGCCTATGATGATTGCAAAATTGCCTACATTGTCGGATTCTAATGATGAAGATAATTCTTTTTTACTGAGGCCTACTGCAATTCGTCATTGTGTTTTCTTTATGCATCGAAAAGAGAAAGCCTGTTTTTCGTTCATCTGTTGTGTTTTTTAGATGGGGCCGGTGATGATTGAACAGTTGCCTACATTGTTTGATCTAGCAGTGAAATAGACACTTACAACCATTCTGAGGCCCGAAACTCGGTTTGCTTGGGAATGCTTTACCTTTTCTGTTTCATCATTGCTGGTTCCTTGAACCATAGACAGGCCTATGACGATTAAAACATTGCCTACATTGTCTGATAGACTAGTGATAGTGACACGAAAACTTATTCCGAGGCCTATTGCTTTCCTTCCTTAAAGCATTGGTTATTGCATTGACTGATAAAAAAAATTTCTTCTGAATCCGCCTCATGAATTACACACCCGTTTCCTCTTTTGCGTATGCTTTTGTTTTACTGATTTATTATGTATCGTTGTGAACAAGTATGAGAACAAAGGGGTTGTGTGATATTGCAGTGTGGATCAGGACGATCGGTGGCGCCGATCAAAGCTGGTTTCGTTGCTCGTGTGGGTCGGAGGAAAACATAATATACTCGGTTGTTGGAGTGTGTCTTCTGAAGAGGAGTTTCCTGTCCTTGCTTTTTGTTGCTGCTTGTCCTGAGTATTTCACAGAGCTTTTTCAGCACATTGCGCAAAAACATTTGTGGTATAAACAAATATATAACCTGGCGCAGTCGAACAATTTCGGTGTGGGGTCTTGTTTGGTATCCAGAAAATTCACGGGTTTAAATTGGATGATAGAGAAAGTTAGGGGTCGATTTGGAAAGTGAAGAGTTTCTAATGCGTCGCCGTTCACCCCCCATCCTCAACAGCTGGCAGTTTGCTTACGTAATAAATTAACTGAGACCTTTATTTTAAGTTTATCCGGACGGTATCTCCCTCCGCAGATATTCGGATCTCCAGTGAATAGGTTTCCGTCATAATAAATCGCGACAACAGATCTCCGCCCTCCATTACTGGATAATCTGTATCCAACGGTTCACAATTCACGCACACCTTTTATTGAAATACAATAATTAGTTTCACCATCCCATCTTGTTCTTCACAAGCCTCTCGAATTTCGGTCGCACCTTCTTCTTCGCTCTGGAAAAAATTTCCGTGGGTTTCTCGTCGTTTCTTCTCCATTTCTCGTGCCGTCAATTGGCTTCGGATAGAGGTTATTGTGTGCGTTTTCGCTTGCAACGCATAGAAATGACGGCGGTGCTCTCGCGCTCGTCTCTGGGTCTTCGTCGTTCCATGGCTCGCGCTGATCTCTTCGACGGTGTACCGAATAAACGATTTCCCAATAGTCCTATACCTCAGACCCCGCGAATATGCAGAAACAGGTTCTGTTGAGAAACTCTTCTCTCCTGAGTCGTCGCCCCTTTCTTTTTCCTTACACCTGAATTTCCAAGATCGAATTTCGTCTGGTGTAGTTTTCTTTAGGTTTGTGTCCTTTTCCGGAGGAGATAGTGTCTGGAATTTCGCGGTTCATCGTTGTAAAGAAATTCAGATTTCGACAGAAGCGTTTCTCGAATGTTCTCGTGGAACTTGAGCTCCTTGGTGGTTTGGTCTCTGATTAGAAATTATAGGTTTTAAGTTGTAGTTCTACCATCTTTTGTGGAGTTACCAGAACTCTGCTTTAACTTTTCGAGTTCTCTGATCCTAATCAGAAAAAAACTAGTAAAATTCGAGTCAGAATTTCCGTAATTCTTGGTGGAATGGCTGAGAGAAGAGAGTTAGGGCATCCAAAAACTGCCTGTAGCTTGAAGGAGCAATTAGCAAGAACCACTCTGCAGACTGTGAGGTCACAAGGGCACACATATGTTGAGCTCCGTGAGGATGGGAAGCGGTTCATATTCTTCTGCACGTTGTGCCTCGCTCCTTGCTACAGCGATGCCGTTCTACTGGGTCACTTGAATGGAAACCTTCATAAGGAGAGATTATCATGTGCTAAGATCACGCTTCTTGGACCAAATCCGTGGCCTTTTAATGATGGTGTCCTTTTCTTTGACAATACAATTAGGAACGAGAAAAATCAGTCGGTCTCTGACTGCGAGCAAAAGTCGGGCTTGTTGGAGCAATGCAGCGAGAATGACAAGTTTGCTATTGTCAAGTATGAAGAGAATGTGAGAACTGGTTCAGATGGGAAAGATCTACAAGTTGTGATGGAGTCTAATAAAGAATCTATTGATGGTGCTGATTGTCTGGTAATTTCTGGCCTGCTGATCAAGGAGAGAACCGTTGATCTGGAAGCAAGGTTCATAGGTGTTGGGCAGCTAGCTGCTAGGCTGTCTGAGAAAGAAGGAAGCCCTACTCAGATCGTCAAAATATGGTGTGAGTGGTTAGGGGA
>NW_010971389.1:2876491-2880851 GCF_000463585.1 Tarenaya hassleriana | reverse complement strand
TCAGATCGGCAAAATATGGTGTGAGTGGTTAGGGAAAGAGGATCTTTCAGATGAGGAGGAGAAGGCCGCGGTTCCTGAGCATGACTTTGCTATTGTCACATTCTCGTACTTTTACAATTTGGGTAGATTGGGTTTGTTTGAAGATCCTAGCTGCCTACTCACGTCTTTCCAGTCAGCTGAATCAGAGAATGGTGAGGATAAAGCCAGGAAGAGAAAGAAATCCTTTTCTGATCCAGAGGACACCAGTGATTCTCTGTGTAATCAGTATGATTCTTCTGAAGAGGTTTCTTCAGCTCCTAATGCTAATTCTTCAAAAGCACTGACGGCTCAGTATGATGATCATCTTCTGCACCAAAGAGTCATTAAGAACAAAACCATAAGAAGAGAGCTTAGGAGGCAACAACAAATTTTTGCTGGGCGGATATGTGAAATCTGCAAGCAAAAGATGCTTCCAGGGAAAGATGCAGCAGCGATACTAAATCTGACGACAGGAAATCTTGCATGCAGCAGCAGAAACATTCACGGGGTAAAATCTCTTTATCTTTTAATATATTTCTAGTTAAACTTCTGAATGCCCTGCAATCCCAAGTCTACGGTCTTAGATGTGATTGCTTTCTATGTTTGAATAGGAGTAATCTTGTGCGAAGTAGTAGGAATTTGATGGATAGAATCTTGCATATCCTATGTTTCCTCGGAATGTAGCGTGTATGAGAAAGCTCCCCACTTTCATTTGTGACTGGTTTCACTGAAATTCTCCAATGGAATAACTCCCTCTGTGCAGGCGTTCCACCTCTTTCATGCATCTTGTGTGATACACTGGTTTCTCTTCTGTGAGAGAGAAATATTTACCACAGCCAGTCCAAAAGGAAAAAAGAGATGCAGAAAACAGAGCAGCAGGAAGCGGAATCAGATGGGAAAAGGAGAAGAGGCTAACGGGGTTATTTCGGAAATATTTTCGGTGTTCTGTCCAGAATGCCAGGGAACGGGTGTGGATATCGAAGGGGGTGACCTTGAGAGAGATACGTTTCCGCTCTCGCAGGTTTGCAACAGACCATCTCTGTTATGCATCCTCTAGAGATTGTGCTATGAATAAGAGACTGAGAAATGGGATGATGATGATGATGATGATGTATTTTGTTGTTCGTGGATGGTAGATGTGGAGGTTTCAGATAAAAGTGGGCGAAGGAAGGAAGGCGTGGGTGAAAGATCCAGAGAAGCTGCGCAACTGCTCGACGGGTTTGTGTTTCCCTGAGCAGACTGAAGAATCCGGTCAGGTATTGTATTAATAATAGTACTTTTCATTTGCCTGATTCCCTTTTTTTGTTTATGAAGCTTTTATTTTGGTGTGAAGAGAGAAAGGAAGAAGAGTTAAATGTACTAACAACAAGCATGGGTGGGGTTGTGGGGGTTGCAGGAAAGGGTGTCAGCCTTGAAACGAATCCGATTCTACCGTGTGGACATGTAATGTAAGTACACAAATCCTGAGTTGGATGTTTAGATTGTGTTTAGGGCATCATCATCATATGCATTTATGTGTGTAAATAGAGGAGCATTCCCTCTCCCATTCTCTGCTTGTTCTCCCTTTTCCATTTTGTAAAAAAAAAAAAACTTTTATTATCTTAAATATCTTGCTTTGATAAAGAATACAATATAGCTCACGATGAGTATGGGACATGCTTAAGAGATCCCCATAAAGCTCACAATGACTTGTTTCGATTCGGTGATGTGAAGTGAATCCTACTCTGCTGTGTCGTGGGCGTTTTGTGCTTTATCGCAACAACAACTCCGTATAAAATACGTAAGTATCCACAACATTCAGATAAAAGAAACGGCGTTCTTTTACTTGTCTCATTGTCCACGAGAACACACTTGTTCCAACTTCTTATCCATCCGATGACGCCCCAACCGGCAAGACTGCTCGATCATCAGCCTGTGAATGGATTCCCTTTCCCACGGCACAATCCCAAAGTCGTCGTTGAACCCATCCATCCCTTCCATCAACAGCTGCCAGACCAAAGTGCCTGCAGCCGACGACGATGTCCGATTTCGCTTTGAGCACTTGTAGATCACATCGAAGATTTCCCTGTAAAACCTGTCCCTTTGGGACGGCTCGTAGTCCTTGTTCAGGTTCGACAGCCCAAACTCCGTGAACACAACTGGCTTCTTCAGTACCTTGTCCCCGTCTTCTATGTGAGACATCATCCACTTCTTCACGAATTTCAGATTCTCTTCGAAACCCTTATCATGAAACCTGCTCACATTTTTTTTCACATGACAACAAAGAACATTGAGAATTCAGCCTAATTTCGTCTTGGGTTTGTTTATTTCGGGTCGAATAGACTTGCAGAAAGTTAAGAGGGTTTTCTCAGCATTGTATCCGTCTAAAAAATAAGCCAACTAACTAAGCCTTCCATGGCTGAAAGTTCAGCTCCTGTGACCAAATACCTCTTATACACAGAGGAACCTATTTGCTAAATTTCAGGGTCTAATAACATTCAGTGATCTACAGAAATCAAAACTACGGCCTTCTCTATATGGCGTACGGGTAAAAGCTTCAATCTTTGAAGAAAAACATCCTTCGCTCCACACCTAAAGATTCAGCAATCAAATTTTTCATTGTTTTCAACAGCGGGGCACTTACCAGTGATCAGGATAGATGTGAACTGATGCGAAATCGATGTTACTCGAAGCAGAGTTCCGGACGAAATCTGAGCCGAGCTCAGACGCCCACCTTTCCGGGTTCACAGTCAGCCGTTTGGGGTTATCGGGACCATAGAACCCTTCCAGGCCTACAGTCAGAAGATGTTTGCTGTCAATCGATTTTATGAATGCTGACATTTCGTCTATCCAGTCCTGTGATCCCATGAAAACAAAAGAGAACGTTGATAACAGCACAAGAATCCACTCATCCAAATGATGAGTTACTGTAAAAGAAACAATTAAACAAATGAATCATTCAAGCAGACAAATAAACTGAAGTTCGTGGAGAACTGACTTGGAGTGTGTTTCCAGATACATCAGACATGCAGCGAGGTTCATTTATCAGCTCCCAAGCAAAGATGGTGGGGTCATCCCTGTACTCAATTCCAGTTTCAGTGTTTTTGCGGTTGAGCAGAGTCTGGAAAATGTAAACAAAATGTACTAACTACACATTAATCTGACCGAAAAAACTAATAATATGCAAATTTATGGGGCATAAGCAAGGAACTCTCGCTGTTATCCCTGTATTGAACAAACAAAATCTCGTAGGAACCCAAATCCACTTCCACAATCTACCCTCGGAACTGGAACTTTTAAACCTAGAGGATCATGTTCAAAGAAAAAATGAAAAGAAACACAAGGAAGTCTTCTCGCTGTATGCAAGTGACAAAAGCAATGCTACAGCACTTAGTTGGTCATGAAATTTCCAGGTCCATGACTGATAATGTTACATGTTCTCACTATCTTGACTCTGTCCTTTCCATGCGGTAGTCAAACCAACATTGAAAAAAGTTCGAGGTGTTTCCAAGCAGGCTGTTAATTGTCCCCTTTTGATTCTGAAGCAATCAACTCATGATAAAAAAAATTGGATCATCTACGTTTACATAGTTGCTTCTCACACGAAGTAACAGTTAAAGATTGTATGTCAAGGCATCTTTTTCACTTCTGACACTATGTTTCAGATCTCTATCTCCTTGGGCTAATTCATATGCAAATCAAGAACAGATCAAGATAGAATTTAAAGAAACCAGGTAAAACTATACCGTCAAATAATTCTTGAAGTATCTACGGATAGAAGGGTCGAAGAAGAATGAATCATTAGACGAGCTCAGGCCAACACCTTCCTGCCATGCCCACTTGACATACTGAGTCTTGCCTCCGTATGCTTGCAGGTTATTGACCAGGCTAAGAAGCAACCTTATACCATGCTTCCTAGCTTCGGCAATTACATGATCTAATGCCTGCCCACATGATAAAGATATTTAGATTAGCCAGGTGAGAGATCAGTTGAAACTTTGTCAGAGAGGTTGAAGCCAAACATTTCCTGAACTATAGCTTAAACCAAGTAACAACAATACAATACTACAGTGCCAGAAAAAGTGACATGAACCCAGAAAAACATCAAACTTGTTGTGGAAAGGGCCAAAAATGATGAAACCAAAGATTGGTGAACTGCCGCATCTAGGGGATCATTTGGTTTGCCTAGAATCATTGACCACCGAAAAGAAAACAACTGCAGAGAGAATGTGACCTAATGAACAACAAAAAAAAACACAGAAACAAGACATAATTCCCGGTGTTTTTCTTTACCCTCTTGTCCGCAAATATGATCTGACTGTATTCAGTGGAGAATAACAAAAGGCTAGTGGCAGCTTCAGAA
>NW_010971389.1:2871295-2876367 GCF_000463585.1 Tarenaya hassleriana | reverse complement strand
GGCAGCTAAAAAAGCCATAAAACTAGGAACATTTTTAAGTTCTAAATGTAACATCTGCATCTACAACATGATCCTTACTACAAATCCTTCACATTTCTAGTAGAAACAGTTCAATGCCAAGCATCACCAGCACAACGTAGACAATAGCTCTACACTGTGAAAAACAAACTTTCCAGATCAGATTCTTCCAAGTTGCAACACCTGCTAAGCCAAACGATAACTGGATCTTAAAAGAACACAAACAAATACAGAGAGAACTCTGCAAGTCAATATACCTTGAAGACTCGCTCATCGAATCGACCGGGAGAGATCTGCAGAGCATTGTAGCCTCCGTCATTGAAGGCCCATGTTCTACAGACAGTAAGACCCATCTTGGCCCCGGCTTCGAGCATTCCACTGACAAGGTATCTGCTATGTTCATTCACGGCATGGTCCATGAACCAATACGAGTTCCATCCATTTACATACAAGACCTTATCATCCACCACAAACTGTGTCCCGTTTCGTTTCACGAAACCTAACTCCGGCTCCGCCTTGTAATCGAACCATAGATCCCCAAACGACAGGTAGATGAATATTGCGCATACCAGAAACCCTAGAACTGGATACAGAGGCCCGTTTCGGGCGGGCGCCATGCTTGTTCTACCTGATAAGAGATTCTGAAACTTCAGGATCGCCCGGTTCTCAAAAGCTTCTCTGGATTTCCTCGGTAATTTGTCGGCTCCGTTCAGCGAATCTCGCCCGGACAGGAAAATATTTCACCTCTTGCGAATCACGCCGTCCAGCGGAATGCGATAGGGAGCTCTAGAAAATTCTGAATTTTTATGAATACCCAGCTGAAAATTTTCCTGAATTTCGAAGAACCAATACGGAAAAAAATCCCTCTACGCCAAATGATGCAAGAAAAACTTTAGGCCGAATGGAATGAAAACCCCACGCCGCCAAATTCAAACTTTATGAACAACCAGATCCCTCTGCCGACAAACACCCGAATTCGCTTCAGTTAAAAACCAAAACTGTTGTCCAAAGTTTTGGTTACTTGAAAATGGCCAAGGAAATAGAGGTTTATCTTCTTTTTTTTACCAAAAAAAAAAAGGAAGAGAGAGAAGCGAAGTAATGAATGATATAAGAGTGAGAGAAGCAAAACCTAACATTTACAGTTGTCGTCGCCCTCTCATAATTATTGAAAGTGAGGCGACAAATTTGGCAGATTTCAGGTGAAATTGTGTTATCATTCAGAAAGCTATAAGCTGTTTTGTTGCTTGAAAAATAAATCATATAAATACATGTATGTATGGTATGTATGTATGTATGTATGTATGTATGCATGCAACCTATACTTCCTGAGCTGCTGCAATTTTCATCCCTTCTCTATGTGATATGCTGCGTGGTCGATTAGACATGCAGGGAGATTTGAGCCAATATTTCCAACAGAATCAATACATTAAAATTCATACGAATTTCATAAAATTTTAAAAAATACGAGTGGACGCTGCCTTATCTGGACCTTGAATTTGATATCTTGACGAGTAATTTTTTTTTTTTTTCTGAAACAATGATTAAAAGAAAGGACAATTTGCATGGCGAGGGATCTAAGTGGGGAATGTCTTTTAACCATTCACAAAAACTTATTTTCTTTTTCCGTCACTTCCATTTTGGAAAATTATGTGCAGTCCCTTTGTAAATTTAAATTTTCTTTCTTTTGTTAATTCATATCATACCAGTTGGCCCGTTGCCTAAAATGAAAAAAAAAAAATATATATCTAGATTTTTAGAGATAACAGATCTATATTTGATAGTTTTATTGAAATCGATACAAATATATGCTAGAAGCATTGAACTATATGGCATTAGAATGTTATATTTGACGTACCCTTTTTTTTTCAGTGATAATCTCTCCTGCTCGGCTATTTGTTTTAGAGAAATCATTATGCACACCCTGGCAAATTTTAATCAAACAATTGTTCAAAGTGTCCATTCAAAATCTTTACAATTATAAATTTATAATCAAAGTGACCTTTTCTTCAATCTTTTAACTATATGCTCTGCTTTCAATGGCACACGTTACGGAGATTTATCATTGAAGATAATTGTTTCTTGATCTGTGTTCACGGACTACTTCAAACGGATGAAAATAGTAGGCCCATTGGGCCATAAAGCCCATTTCAATCCGTAGTGGAAACAAAGATTCTCTCTTCCTCCAAGGAAGAACATTGTCTTTTTTTGGTCTAAATAAGTGATCTGTCGGTCTCTTGACATGGAAGAAATCCAAAAAAGATGGAGGCATAGGCAAAGGCCGGATTCAATTTTTTTTTTTAAATAAAAAGAAAAAATGGATAGAAAATCTCATAGAAAGGTTGGATATTACTCGTAAGATCTGCAATCGACCAGAACTCGAAAGTGCAAAAAATGCTAAGCAGAAGATCTGTTGAAGAAGGCAAAGTAGCCAAGCACGGCACAGACAAGAGCCACAAAATTGCCTTCTTTGATAAGAACCCTAAACACAAAACCAGCTATCTCTCTCGTCACTTTCCTCCCCTCAACCACTAACCTCCTCTTCGATTTTCCCGCGAATGCCATCGAAACGACGACGGATATCCAAATCACGACGATCGCCGGCACCGCCACCGACAGAGCCGCCGCCATCGAAAGTACTCCGAACACTCCCCCCAGTAGCACCGAAGCGTAAACCGCCGGAAAACCGGAGGAATCACGGTGGCTTCCGTACCAGTTGAGTATCGAATTGAGCGAATTCCACGAAGACGACAAAAGGGTCGCGTAAACAAGCAAAAACAGGCAGACCCATGTTCTTCTCTTGCTAATCACTCTCAGGAACAGCTCGTACGAGGTCGTCGGCCCTGTCTGTTCTTGCTCTTCCTTGTCCGCCATTGGAGACCTGCTCTGATTCTTCACGAAGTTATTTTTTTTGTGAATGGTAAATGGTAAAAATACCAAATGACACTCGGTCTGAGATTCTATTTCTGAGAAGTGAGGAAAAGGAAAGCACTCGTTAACAAAAACCCGGATGCCGTTCTGTTCTGGTCGCGTGCAGAACACGCACAGGTTGCTTTGTTCTTCGATTGGAGAGTGCTGGGCACGTGACATTAACTTGGCGGTGGAGTAAAGTGACAGTTAGGAAGCTTATGTTTCCATCATTCCCTCTTTTGCCCTTGTTTTTAATAAATCTCATTACCTGAAAATGTTGGAATGGAAACCCATGGATATGTATATGGTTTGGGCCTATAACGATCATATTATAAGTCCGCCTAGTGACTTCGGTCGTGGACCGACCAAGACCATTCATCCCATGAACGACCCCCCCCCCCTGCCCACTTAAATGCCCACAACTACCGTCTATCCCAACATTTAGGGTCCAAAAAAATAAAAAATAAAATAAAAAATTGTATGATTTGATTACATTTGGATTATGTACCCTTTTGCATCTGATCCTCCACTAAAGACACGTAATCTCCCGCCAACTCGTTTCTTTTATATAAAGATATTGCCGCTTTTAATTACTCTAGTGTTACCTTCTGGTATTGAGCACATGGTTTTGGCCTTAAAGGGCAATAAAATAATCATCAACTTGTTTCATTACATGTTACCACTGTTGTTAATTATATATTACATAATAATAATCCCTTTAATTTCCACCCTCTTACGCTATTTCTTATCGTTAATTCTGGATTGGAATAGAAACTATACATCTTTGTATATATATATTTTTTGGTATATATATGACTAGCGTTCAATGATATGGATTATGATTTATAAAATACACATTGTTCCTTAATTGCACTGCCATTTCATCTTCACCTTTTGATTCCAGTTGGTGTTGAGCTGTTAATGCATCCGCCTATTCGTACTTTCATGACAGTAAAATATATCTATGTATATTATATATAAAAAGTTTATTACATTAGTAGATATTGCACATAATGCTTGTGGATCTGTTAGCGGCGCTGGGGGACAGGAATTTGGCAGAAAAGCTTCCATTTTCGATTCCTTCTTATCCTTAACTCTTCAGATCAATTATCATCATCATCATCATCATCATCATCATCATCATCATCATCATCATCGAGGACAATGAAATTGCGGATTGTATTTGCAACTATTTTTGTTAGATATCCGTGGATGGAATGTATAACGAATATTCTGAAAAAAAAATCTGGCAAGTTTTCGATCTCTACCTAATAATATATTTGTGTGTAAATTGAGTGTATGTGTGATTCGGCGATGATTAAGTATAAGATCTAATTATTTTAGCATTTAGCATTTCAATTTCCCAGTCAAATGCACAAATGATCAAAATAAGAAAACGATATAGCGTTTGCCAAGTGTGCGACCAAATTTTAGGCAATACCTTCCAAAAGGGACCAACAAAGTTGCATCATCAAGCATATATATACACACACACAATTACAATTCTATAATATATATAGGGATAATTCCATTTAAAACCCTATACTTTTCTCTCGTCTCAATTTAAATTCTGTATTTTTTTTTATCTAAAAAAATATTGTACTTTTAAAAATTGGTAATTAAAACACTATACTTTTAAAAATTGGCAAATAAAACCCTGAACGAAAAACAATATTATTTAATGCTGATATGGCATCCTAGTCATCCATACATATATATCTATATATGTGTATAATTATTATATGTTTTATATGTATGTGTTATATATGTATTTTTCCCTAAAAAACATTATATATATATATATGTATGATTTTTAGGAAAAAAATTATATAACACACATACATAAAACATATTTATATATACACATATATCTATATAATACATACATATATATATGTATATAAATATGTTTTATATGTATGTGTGATATATACATGCTTTTCTAAAAATCATATATATATGTGACATATGCATGATTTTTAGAAGAAAAAAATACGTATACCACATATGCATATAAAACATATATATATATATATATTATATGTGTGTATATATATAAATATGTTTATATATATGTATATATGTATATTATTTCATTATATATGTATGTGTATAATTTTTAAAATTTTATTTTTATTTTTATTATT
>NW_010971389.1:2854308-2871121 GCF_000463585.1 Tarenaya hassleriana | reverse complement strand
TATATATATATATATATATTCTCTTCGTACAAATGAAAATATATATGTGTTCTCCATGACCCTTTCTTTTGCGTCTTGGGATTCATGAATGTCAAATTTCAAAACCGCTGGTCTTTTCAATTCAATAAAAAGGTTGGTTGCTCTTGAAACCTAGAATACATTATTATAGCCCATACTCGAAAATTATGTTCTCCTTCGAATCGGATTAAGCACCAAACCTATATATATAAGTATACTATTAGAAATATATACGAATCTTTGATAAATATATTTCTCTAACATATATATATATATACATATATATAGCGATATCGGGCAATGGTTTTTGGAACACGTCTGTTTTCCTTACACCACTTTTGTATAAAGAACATGGGAAAAAGATTAAAAAAAAAAGATGAACTTTAAAGTAATAAAAGGTAATGTTAAATATTGGGAATAATTCTTTATGATTTTAAAATAGAAAAGGGATAATGAATATGTCTGCGTGATTATGAAAGATCACCTATAAAATCAAAACACGAAGTTTTCTAAATGTAAAATGGACAAATCAACGTCTTCGAATATGCACTGGTTTGTCCATTAATATATAGAAAAAAGTACAGGCAGACGTATATTATAAATAATTGACAGAAGATTATTGTAACTTATCCATTATACGTACGATTACACGCAAATATCAATATGTAAAGTATCTATGAGGTATTTAAATAAATGTTGGGCCATATATGTATTTTCTTCTGAATCTTTCAGTTGTGACTGATTTATCTATGTGATTTGTATACTATTACTCAGGATCGATGGATTTTAACAAAAAAAAAATCGATGGATTTACCTCGATATAAAAAAATATGTGAAAACAGAACAAAATTTATTTATAAAAAAAAAAGGAAAAGGGAAAACAACGTCTGAGGCTAAGCCCATTGATTCGAGTAAGAAACCCCCATCTGACATTTTTTTTTGTCCAACATCAGAGCAAAAAAAAAACAGAAGAGACTTGGTTTCAGTTCAGATCTGTCCGATGCAGCACGTGATTCGGTTCAAATGTCACGTGCCAGTTCGGTAAGCGAGAACCCAAACCTTTGATCCAGAATATTCGGTGGTGCTTGTTTATTATCCTGTGTGAGAATATTTTCCAAAAACATTCTGGATATTCTACTTGCGAACTCATTTCACTAAAGTACGTAAAAAAATATTACTGTATTTTATATTTATTAAAAAATAAAACTGCAGCATTCCCACATTGCCTTACGTAAATAATAATTCATGCATAGCTAAGATTTGGATAACTTTCGCCTTTTAGATTTCTATGAGAACCAATATGCAAAAGGGCGAATATATATACTATATACTATATATATATATATATGCAAAAGGGTTTTGTGATTTGATATTTTTAAAATCCATTCTTGTGAATTTGTATTGATGTGTTGTACATTTAAGAACTTTATTATCTGTTTCAAATGTTCGCTTGAATCAATGAGAAAGCGGTTTCTAGTACACATATTCAATTATTGGAGTCCAAAAATCCATTTTAGAAACGGGAAAAAAAATTAAAATGGTGGATTGGAATATACATATATATATATCAACGAGATGATAACTCCAATCGGTTGAAGAACACGAGGGTCCCACATTTGGGGGGTCGGATAAGACATCGAGACCAAAACAAAGAAACCACGTGTTCGTCTAATCTTCCACGCGGCGGCCTTTTCATGCGTCGGATTTCCGGCACGTGGGGCCCACGCGCTCTCTAAATAATTCTCTAATCACCTTAATTTATTACAATGAGAGATTTATTTAATCCATTTAATATCGGTCAAGAATGTATAGAAGAAAAAAAAATATTCATTTTTTTGAGGTTCATCCAACCATGTCAAACCATTAAATCTGAATAAGCTTTGCTTGGTAAATATTCTAAACATACTTATATCTTACGAAGTATATTCACAACTCAATATCTTTTTTTTAAAAAAAGGCTTTGTATTTATTGAATACATTTTTCAAACGAAACGGAAGATCTATATATATAGTTCTGTCTCGAACAAAGATTTATTGCTCTTTACAAAAAAGGTAGAAACAAATACGGTATCAACAAAAATATTGAATTCGTATTCGATCGTTTTCCTCTAAATGAACATGTTTTGCAACATTTAAAGAGAGAGATATATTCGATTTTCATTTTCCGGAAAAAGTCGTATAATTAATTTAGAGAGACAAGTTTTGATTATATATACTGCTACCTAATTTTGATCCATTGCATCAGGTAACAGGTAAAAGGCATACGATACTAATTACCATCCGTATCTAGACCTAATCACCTTACAGGTTCTGGATATTTAAACATGATTAATATAAATCTGATTACAAATAACCTTATGTTGTTGGTCGCAAATAGTAATTGAAAAAAAAAGAATAATTCGAGTATATCCGAAAGGGAGATGCAGAGGTCTCGTGATTAGTCATGCTGACATGGAAACAAGCTGTCCTGCCCATCATTCATCCAAAGATCCTACTCATTTACCAATCATAATCAGCCACGTCATCACTCCGCTTGTTCGCGGCGCCCTGCATCTGTTCTCCCCATCACACGTAGGTCCCACCTCATCCCCTCCGATTATATATACCCTCCCCTTTTATCCCTTTTTTCCCTCACACCAAAAAAAAATATTCATTAGGGAAAAAAATAGTTTTCCTCTTTCTACTACATTTTCCTGAGATAGGAGGATGGATCGGCAGAATTCCGATGACATCATGAGATTTCTCGACGGAATGGCGAGCTCCGACGATGTCCTCTTCGGATTTCTAGACGACGGTAACAATTCGCCGGATAATTACCGGGATTCCGGCAACCCTGGCGGCGGCGACGACGACGACGACGAAGATGACGACGGCTGCACTTCTGAAGAGAGCAAGGCTTTCTGGCAGGAACAAGAGCAGCTTCTCCAGGTATTGATCACCACATCAAAATTCTCGCAGAGATTTTCAAATTTTTTAATTGTAATTCGCGATCGTTGATTTGGACGAATTAATTCGTGCAGGCGACGATGTACAGGACAAACGCCGTCGAAACGAAAATCAGACACGCGACGAAAGAGGCGTTGAACGAAGTAAACTCCTCCGGTCAGAAATGTTTGTGCCGGAGACCGGTGGCCGGAGGCTGTCGGATTTGCTTACGCCGGGAAGTTGCTGTCCATCTACGAAATGCCGGCTACGATTGCGTCGCCTGTAAATCTAAATGGAGAAGTTCTCACGATATCCCCGCAGGTACATATCCAATATCAACTCGATGTTTTTTTTTTGTACTTGTGCCTAGCTAAGCCCATTTGCAAGATTCCATCGGAGAACAAAAAAAAATCTAACCAAAGAGGAAAAAAAATCGCGTGATGGGAACAAGTTGATTGATATTGTCAACACGATGGATCTAGTGTTCCATAAATTATCACATTTAGGATTTCGAAAAAAAAAATGTGATTTTCCGTGGATTTTTCCCATTTTCTTCTACGACCGGGTCAGCTGAATGAAATATCTTTTTTGATTTTTTTTTTCTAACATATAAGCAGCATTTATGACCACAACCTACTAAAGATTTCGTCCTTGTTTTTTTTTTGGTTGACACATATATTTTTGTACTTGTCAAAAACATCTTTGTCATGCCCAACGAGTTAAATCAAGGACTTTGTCAGCATGTACAATACCTAATTTTTGTTTAAAGGAAGTGGCTGTCACTCCCTGAGCCGAAAATCCGATGAAATAGTAAAAAGATGGATGAATGATTTACAGCTAATTTATACACTTAATTATGAATCAAGGGGCTAATAAAGTATTCGTGATTGACAAAATCTCAGGTGAGCATGAATACCTTGAGATAGTAGATCAAACGACGGGTTCGAGAAAAGGGGAGATCAGGGTGGTGATAGAGCTGTCGTTCAGGGCGGAGTTCGAGATGGCCAGAGCCTGCGATGAATACAAACGACTCATCAGCCGTTTGCCGGAAGTATACGTCGGCAAGGCGGAGAGACTCCGATCTCTGGTCAAGATTCTGTGCTCCGCCGCCAAAACATGCATGAGACAGAAGAAGATGCACATAGGCCCTTGGAGGAAACAAAGGTACATGCAGGCCAAGTGGTTGGGCGCTTCCGATACACGCGCCGTCGTGCCGGATACCTCGCCGGAGCCGGCATCGGATGATCGGATGCCGGCCAAGCCTAACAGGGTTTCCATGCTCAATCTTGGTTTGGTAGCCGGTCCGACCGCCGTAGCGGTTGTGTAGTTTGATTACAATATAGTAAAAATCGGAGTTAATTCATCAAATTAATTAGGAGAGTGAAAACGTGGGCGAGGGCCATATGTAATGAGGTGAAGATTGGGGGTTTGATGTGTCGCCGGAAATTGTAATTAGAGGCGGACTGTAGCTTCTGCCGACGCCGTCTCCGGGGGAGTACTTTAGTGTTGCGTTGTGCGATCATCATCGTCAATGGATGCGGATAAAGAGTTTGTATAAGATTGAGGTGGTTTGAATATGATAGTAATGGTGTAACCGAAGGTGGCCATTTCGAATTTTTTTCAGATAGATTCGATTCGGTTATATTTAAATTTGGTTATCTCGATTTTAGATTTAAAATCGGTTATTTTGATTTTGGAAAAAACTAGAACTATTCAATTTTTATAAAGAATTTTGTTCAATTCAATCTATATGTATTGGATCCGATTTCGATTTTTAATAGTAAAATATATCAAATTTTAAAATAAATTTGAAGTTTTCGATTGTTTTTTATTTGGTAGTTTTTTCGGTTTTAGAAAATAATAATAACCCGATTGTTATAATAAAGTTGGTTCGGTTCGAATCACTTTAATTAGTCGGTTATTTATCAAATTTTCGAAGAAGATTTTTATTTATTTCGTCTAAAAAACACAGATGGGATTTTTCCAAATTGTATAATCCTTGTGGAGGTATGAGAATAATAAACCATTTTGCACTATTGGATTCCGGTTCATGTGAGATTCTGAAACACACACGTTACCAGTTTTTCTGAATTTTGGTTACAAAGTGTACAATCCTCTCTTACAAAATTGTACGCGTGAGTTCGTCGAGGCAGCGCCTTGCCACACGGATCGAGATCTCCAGATTTGGTCAAAACCACGAAATTATCTCGATTTTGTTAGTGTGATTCTTGATCTCTTAAAGGATTTAGAAATTGTTTGGTCAAAGGTTTCTTGATACCCACGGGCTCTCTGCTTGATGGATGATTTCTTTAATCTTCAGCAAATAAATTACAGAAACAACATCAAAACCACCATGTGATTTGAGTTATACTCTATTTTTCCAAACTTTAAATTTGAACTCGAGACAGGACCGGTTGAACTAACCAAGTTTGAGTTTTTATTAATGGTATCCAAATCGTGGATGGGTGTTTATCCCAAAAACAAAAAATCATGGCCGGTGCTACTATTCATCCCTCCAAAACAAATTTATTAGCCTCTCTCTCTCTCTCTATATATATATATTCACATCAGACATAAAAAATGCAATGAACCGAATGCATGAGGAGAAGATATTTCTCGACCCAAAAAAAAACACGTTAATATCAATTGGTGAAACGGTAACAATGTGTAATAACACTACAACCTCGGTGGTAGGGGTTAACCGGCCCGCCCGGTCCGCAGTTGTAGTAGGATCTGCCGCGTCGGTTGCACGGTATGTTGTTCCTCTTCAACGCGTCGTAGCTTATATATCTTGTCCCTTTCAGAATCCTGCGACTCATTTCCGTCGCTTCTTCTTTGACGCAGTCTCCGCTCAATGCACTGCACCTTACCTTCTCGGCCACGTCAGATGCCGGCGTTAAAGCCGCCGGGATTATAACGGCCATGAACAGGAGGGTGATATGGTTCGTCATCGAAAAGTGAAAAAACGATCGATTAATTAGGGTTTGTGCATATATATATATATATATACACGGACTTAATTGATTAGATGTTGAATAGTTCTATAATGGGTTTTATGGTATATCACTCTCACTTGCCCGGTTCTTCCTCCGCCACATTTTCTTTCGTGTTGGACTCGATTATTTATTTTCCGATTTTTTTTTGTGCGGGTAAATTATTAAAAATTGTAGAATTGTTTTTAATGGGCTTCTCAAAAAATTCTAAATAGTCTTTCAAATGGGCTTCAGATTATACGCATACGGCCCAACTTTAGGGATGTATACCAATTCGCTAATTTGATTATCTTTAAACCATGAACTATCTTGGCATGATTGATTGCCTTATAATAGTATTATGTAACTATTTAGAAATTTCATAAATGCCGTTATATAATTAACTGAATTTAAATCTTACAAATATCAATTATATAAAGTCTCATGAAAACTACACGAAAAAAAATATAAAACGAAAGATTAAAATGTTTTCAATAAATAAATCGGGTATAAACAAAATAATGGGTGCAGATATGCGGTGAAAATTTCACACTAACATACTTTCTAATCACCTAAAATTAACGAGAAAATTGAAATCAAAATAGAATGTGCGAGTGCATCACGAAATGCATGTTCTTTAGTAAATTAAATTCAGGAATCTATTTATGCTTAAAGGAAATTTAAGGCGTAATCTCTGGATACGGCACCTCTCTTCTTGCGAGGTCGTCTTCATCAGTTAAGCCGGAAAGTAAAACTATTTGCAGCGTTGTCCGCTGACCTTAGGTTTACCCAATAAAGAATTTTTTTTTTTATTTTAAAAAAAGACGCTGGAAGTTCCAACAACAAGGAATCGACATCGATAGAGAAGCTCCAACCACCAGATGATTCATTACCAGTTCTAAGCTACGAAGAATCCGGTTCCTAGAAATTGACACGCGCATGTTGAAGCACGTCTGTGTAGCTGCATATCTGCAATAATCCAGTTCCTGTCTGGTATATACCACCAATCTTCAGTTGGTTACGAACAATTTCCTTACTCTTATCCCAAAACCTAGTTTGTTGGGCTCTCACTTTCTCTTCAGCTAATCCTCTCGCTCGATCTTCGTTGGTTCCCCTTGTTTGACTTCACTTTAAGCAACCTCTTCTCCAATCCTCCTGTCTATGTCCTAATGGGTTGTTTTCTTCGGGGATCGTGGGTTTGTTATCCGAACCGTGTTCTTGAGAGAAGGGGCGAATCGATTCTGACCCAGTAGAAAAAAAATGGGTACTTGGAGTTGTGATCTGAGAAAGCAGCAAAATTTGAGGGTTTGGGGATTAGGGTTTGTGCTGCGGGTTCTTTTCGGTTTATCAATTTGGTTTGCTGTTTCGCAACCGGCAGCCGGGCTGAGACCCATAAGGGAGAGAGCTCGATCATGGGGTGACGAGGTTTGTGTTGTATTTGACTGCTTTAAATTGCCTTCGTTGTTTTGATGTTAATTTGATGTTATCCGGCTTCAAATTCAGGTTTTAGGTTGTAGTTTGGAAATTAGAAATTAATAGTTGATTAATTTGTTGTCCAACCTGTTCATCAACTCGTTCCTGCTAACCAATTTCCCGTGTTCGATGGCTAATATGGTTGTGCTGGGTTAACTTAAGCTAAATTCAAGATCATCCATGCTTTGAAGATAATGTGAAGGATATTAAACTGATTAGGATGAAAGACCCCTCAGCATCGACTGTGATGTATGAAACCCAGGATTAGATTACTTTAAGTGCTGGAGATGTCATGTTTGGGGATTTGGCTTGATTGAGTTCACCGGGTAATCTCTAAGCTTTGTTTAGCTGATGAAACTTCTGAGATGTGTACTTACGAATTATCGACTTTTCTCTGAGGTTTAGATGGGCAAACACATCAGGGTGGTGACACCTTGATGTATTCTTGATGTAGAGACCGACCAATCGTCGCAGACGGAGAACCTGCGCTAGCAGGGTGGCGGATCTTAGATGGGATTGTGCAGATTTTAGTCTGTAGTCCGTGTTAGTTTCTGCTGAATGTGTAGAGTGTGGGTAGAGAACAATATGTTCTGAGTAATTTAGAAGTGTTTGAGTAACGGATATTGTTTGTGATCTTGCAGTGGCTTTTTGGTAGAAAAGAAGAAAGTGAAGTGGGACCGTTTTCCGCTTGGAATATTACGGGAACATATAGAGGTTTGTAATGTGTACAACGTTGATTTCCTATTTCAAAGTTCTTTACTCCTGTCCATGATGTTTTACCCTAAGCTCGTAATGTTGTAGTTTTGAACCCCTTTTAACATACGGTGGGTATGTATATAACCACTCTGTGTTGTAGATGTAGAGTAATTAATAACTAGAGAATGGGTATTACAGGGACTTGGAATTTTCTAGATTCTGCAAATAGCTCTTCGAGATTTCCAGATTTCAGAAAAGCAAATGGCAACTCTGTCATTGAGTTAGTCACAACTCCAACTAAGATAACCGGTGTGCATTATGTGCGGGTAAATATTTCAGCTTCTACATTATCCATCATTGGATCGGACTTGATCTTGTAGCTTATAACATATGTCTTGCTTTTATCGGTGTTAATGGGGAACAGGGCGTAGTTGTTTTCCATGATGTTTTTGACAATGAACACAATGTGGGTGGTGCCCAAATAAAAGTGGAAGGTGTATATATATGGCCCTTTAAACAACTCCGTCTCGTGGCTAACAGGTACTAGCTGACTCTTTTATTCTCTGATTTAATCCCATTTTCAAAATCCATGGTCAAGTTTTGACTACATGGTCTGTACCATACTTGACATTATAGCGGAAAGGAGAGTGATTCCGGACAAGAAGATGATTACCTCCTCTCTAACCCCTATCATTTGGTAATTCTCGGCACTCGTGTGTATTTCCACTTTTATCGTTTTATTTGACCATAGAAATAGTTCCGTTAGCTTACTGGTGTCTACATTTCTGCTGTTGCATAGCTTGGGATTTTCTCCTCTCAGGTATTTCAAGAATCTCCAAAAGACAGAATACTGAAAAAGAAAATTTGTGAGTAGGATCCGAATAAGTTTTCGTTTACAGTTTTTTCGGGTATAAATCTGACATCAATTTCTTTTTGTGGGGGGTATAGCACCTATTTATGAGATGGAGAAGCATTGTAATATTGAAATAGCTGCCCAGATATCACGTGCGGCTCCTAATGAAAATGGTATTGCCTCTAACCTAGACATCGATTCATTATTGACTGAACTTTGCCTTAGTTACTAGCAACTTAATTCATACTGTTTGAAAAATTTTATTTGTTCTCATAGATGCAGACCGGGATTATTATCATATCGAAGGATTGATGGAAAGTCCTGCAGTTGACGATGACGGAGATTGTTTCTCGCCCTTGCTGCTAAATGCAACCTCTGTAAACATTGAAGTCTACTATAACAAAGCCGTGAATTATACGTTGATGGTCACTTTTGTATCCTTTGCCCGAAATGCTGTTTTACCATTTCTTACCAGAAGACATTGGGTATGTGCTTGTTTTTTGTGGGATCCTTAACTCCGTTTTTGCACTCAGGTCTCTTTCCTTCAGGTTCTTCTGTTAATCCGACAAATGGAACACAGTAATACACAATCTGTAAGATTCTTACTTTTACGTTAATCGGATCTTCAGTCGTTATAGCGTCTCTTTGGAGTGATATCAACGTTTTTGGAAAATATATAAGGGTGCTGCCAAGGTGTCAATCGTAATGATTGGGCAACAGGCGATAATGGATGCTTATCTATGCCTTCTACATCTCACAGCCGGTATATTAGTCGGTACGTAGACGAATATGCAACATCAAATTGCATTTCTTTTACTGTTTAACTTTCATCGTTCGATATGATGTTCTTTCTGAAAACCGAAAGCTAAAATTGCTTTTATCATGCAGAATCACTGTTCAACGCATTTGCAACAGCAGCATTCTTCAAATTTGTAGTCTTTTCGATTTTTGAGATGAGATATCTTCTGGCCATATGGAAAGCTAGTCGGCCTTCAAACAGTGGTGATGGCTGGGGAACAATGAGACGCGAGCTATCGTTTCTGTACAGCCGTTTCTGTAAGCACCGATTTCTTCGGCGTTTGATCCTATTTTTACTGTTGAGGAAAGAACTTTCTGCTCTTTGGAGAAGGTAAAAATAAAAAGAACAGTATTTGGATTGGGAATAATTGTAATTTTTTTTGACAGATGGGATTCTGCTTGGAGGCATTCTGATAATGTACGAGTTCCACAGCTACATGCGGCCGATTCTTCTTCTCATGTATTCCTTCTGGATACCGCAGATAGTGGCAAACGTCATCCGTGATTCGAGAAAGCCTCTGCACCCTTACTACATTGTTGGAATGACGTTTACACGTTTAGCCATCCCTCTTTACGTTTTCGGATGCCCAAAAAACTTCATGCGTGTCGAGCCGAGCAATTTCTGGTGTGTTTGCCTATGCCTCTTCATGTGGTTTCAAGCCTCGGTCCTTCTCCTTCAGCACTATTTTGGGTCCCGGTGTTTCGTTCCTCGCCAGGTAAAACTGCTTTTCGGGGCCCTCTCCTTAACCCCGAGAAAAAAAATCTGAAATTTCCTCCCGGTTTGGCGGCCTGTTTATCGGGGATAATCTCATTGCAGATGTTGCCGGAGAAATACAGCTACTACAGAAGATTGGATAAGGATGTAAACCGTACGAGCGACTGTGTGATATGCATGACAGCCATTGAGCTCACTCACCGTTCCAGCGACTGCATGGTACAAACAACTCCTCGTTTCGACCCAGTTCTGTTCTGTTCTTTCTGTGGTTATAAAAGATTGATTGGTGTTGGCGGGGAACGCAGGTGACACCGTGCGAGCATTTCTTCCACACGGGGTGTTTACAGAGATGGATGGACATAAAGATGGAGTGCCCGACTTGTAGGCGGCCGCTTCCCCCCGCTTAGATTCTTCTCCTAACGTGGTAGCGACTCCCCGCCGGTAAATACACTCTAAAAATCATCATCATGAATTTCGAGCCAAAAATATATTTTCCTTGTATGGAAGAAAAAGGTACAGGGGTGGCGGTGTTGGTTATATATACGTCTGAGAAGAAATTTGTCGGCACTGAATGAGGAAACTGGTGTAAGATAACCCTCAAAGCTCTTGTAAATTTTGCTTCTTTTTTTATTTATTTAAATCTCTCCATTCGAATTTCATGGTAATGAGAAAAATGTTTTTAAAAAAATAAATTAATGGGTTTTTTTTCTGTTTATTTTTTTGTATTCATTTGGTTTGACTTTTAGTTATAAAAATATGATAATAATTAGTTTTTATATTGGATTCAATTATGGTTACTAGTTATTGGGTCTGAATCGATTCAAGTATATTCACCAACTTTCGAGTCTACGAAATCCTCTGATATTATCAATATCTATGATCAGCTGCATAATGTTGTACAAGTGCATATTCCCATTCAAACCACACCAATATATTTTTTTAATTTCCTGATTTTTTACAATCTTTTTTAAAAAAAATTATAATTAAATCATCATTATCATCATAGTACCATAAAAACCACAGGAGCAAGGCAGACCGTTGAAAGATTAGCCATATTTCTGGCCGAAGAGATAGAGCTGAAGCCTGTCGTAGCCGGCGAGAACTCCGGCGCTGGCGACGCCTCGGAGGATGTTGGCTCCACCTCCCTTGAACAGAGACCTCGTCCCTTCCTTCTTTATGATGTGAGAAAACACGTGGATGGAGCTCGTGTACTTGTCCGCTTCTCCCGACCTCATCATCATTCTCCTCCTCACCGTGTCCATCGGGTACGACGCCATCCCCGCTCCGACTGTGATGCCCCACCCCAGCACGAAACTGGCCATGAAGCTATCCTGTTCATGATATAACCACAAGCGTAAGCAAGCCTGAATTTTTAAATCTGAACGGAACCGATTTGATAATAAAAGGCGAACTCGATTCGAAATAGAATCAAACCGAATTCAATATAAAAATAAAATACTTATCGTTTTTTTTTAATTACTCGAACCCAAATATATAATCGAACCAAAACACGAAATAACCGGGTAAAAAGAGTTTCTTCGGTACCTGGAGATGACCAATGAGAACGACGGGCTTAAGGGAATCGTACAATCCAAAGTAGAGTCCACGGTACACGACAATTCCAACACACGAGATGCTGAAACCACGGTACAACCCGCCAATTCCGTCAGAGGCTATGGTCTTCTTGTACACATCGATCAAGCCTTTGAACTGCCTCTCCCCACCTCCCTTCTTGGCATCGTTTGCCAAACGGGTTCGAGCATAATCCAAAGAGTACACGAAAAGGAGGGATGTCGCCCCAGCTGCACCACCAGACGCCAAGTTCCCTCCGAACCACTTCCAATATCCGTCTCTGTCCTTCTTGAAGTTGAACAGCCTCTTGAAGTAATCTTTGAACGCAAAGTTCAAAGCCTGCAATCGAAATCTTTGTTCTATGACTCAGCACATGAAACGGAAGCATTTAGCATTTTGAGTAAAAAATTTCAACATCTTCCCTTTCTTGTGCCAATATATGTTCAGCAGCACATGAAAGGATAAAACTTCTGTTTCTTTTGAACATTGGGGTTCTTCTAACATGATCATTGGGGGGTTTTGGCTGAAAATAATAGTATCCAACATCTCGTTTGATTATGATAAAGAAGAAACTAACCTGGGTCGGGAAGTATCTGATAACATTTGCGGTGTTGCCTCTCCAAAGAGACAGCACACCTTCTCCCTTGATCGTTCGGGCAAAACAGTCACCAATTCCCTTGTATGGTTCAGACAGACGCCCGGCCTTTATCATTTCGTCTTGGTTTTGGATCAGCAACTTCACACGCTCTATCGGAGCAGCTGCTGTCTTTGACACAGCCGCAGAGACTCCTCCCATTAGGAAATCGACCAAGAAAGTAGAACCGCCTTTCTCTGCAGGAGCTTGAACAAATACCGGCGATGAAACTTTTGGCACAAGGGAAGAATCAGTTCCCTCCTGGCGTGTTGGCTGCAATAGACTCTGCAAACCTCCATTGACATGAGCACCTGAGACACTGTAATTACAAGTGTATACCCTCGCAGAAAGTCTAGAGATCAGTAAGGATTTTCCATGAAGCTTCTGAAACACCGATGGATGTCTTGATCCGTCCATCATTTTCGAAAACTATAAAGAAAACAGTGACCTGCAAACCAAAAAAGTGAAGCCATAATCAAAGGGCACACGACAAAATCTTTGCTTCCTATCTGGAATGGAAGAATTGAAACACCAGCCATTTTCCTCTAAACTAACAGTTCGAACACACTATCATCGGCCATAAAACCACCACAAACAGGAAGCCAGATTATTCAATGCTCCACAACACAGATCCAAGTAGCATCATCAAAATTACAATTTCAATCAATCAACCAGAATGCTTCCAAACCAAACTAAAACGAGCCATAATCCCTGAAGATGTACTCACTAAATTCCTAATCACAAGTTCAAGACCGAATTCGAAAGAAACAGAAAAACATAGTGGTACAAAACTTAGAGTAGCATCAAGAATCAGAAGGAAACCCATAGGAGAACAAAAACCTTACCTAACAGGTGGAAGGGAGAGCGTTGACTCTGGAGAGAGGACTCTGTCTGACAGAGACAAAGAGTGTTAGATATGGCAAAATGATCATTATGGCTGTATACAAGGATTGGAGGTAAGTAAAAGACTCGAGAATATTCCATGTTGCAATTTTACAGATGACTTACCCGTTCAAAACATCAACCATAAAATAAAGGTATAGATGATAATAGAAAATTATTAATTTTGTTCCCACTCCTCACATAGACCCAAGCTAGCACGGTTTCAGCCTTGGCTAAACAAAGAAAAAGAGATACAAATTTGAAAAACAAGACAGCAGTTTCTACAACTTTGTTCAGACAAAGATGCCCAACTCAGAATTTACATAGAAATTCAGTAAAAGGACAGTGGAGGGAAGGAGACATATTTACGAAGAACACAAGGAGACACGTTGCTTGGCTAGTAACTCCTTTAGTTTCTTCAGGAGCTTGGGGTCAGAGCAAATGTAGCCTTCGAACGATTTTCTAAGGCTCCTCAACATCTCTGTGTCATCTTCACTCGTCTCGCTGTTTAGCAGCTTTGTGAATAGCTCTTTCCACATTTCCACCTTCCAATATCTGCACGTTGGTTCCAAATGAGCCTCGTTATTCATATCATACCAACAAAAGCATTATTCATTTCGGAGGATTATAATTTATAACCAAGGCTCGCCAAGAAGAATAGGATCGAATAATTTCATTGTTCAAGAGATAAGCACCTTCGAAATGTTGCACTTGGCAGATTAACGTGGCCTCCTTTTGGCGATGGCCTCTTTTCAACCTCCATGTACTTGTTGTGAAGCATCATGTGGACTATGACACAGAGTCCATAGGTGTCCACCTGAAGCACACACGTCCAAATTGTCTCAGAACTGGGACAGTCTTATCAAACAAAGAGCTTTAGTTTATCTCTTGCCTGAAACTTCCAGGGCTTGTTCTCCTTCATCTCCACACAACGAAAACCAGAGGTTCTGCAATCTCCTGTGAATTCCGTGGTGCTTGGAAAAAGTTTCAAGTCTATGCCTCTACCCCAGTCGACAAGGCAAAGACCCTGAAGGGAAAAAACACTATTTACTGTGACTGTCCTCATAGACATGAAATGAACCAGGACAACTGGTTAGCGAAGATTTACCTGATCACTCCAAGGACCGCTTCTTTCACAGAAACCTTCTTCTGTAAGGTTGTCTCTGCAATTAAATAATTAATTGGTCGTTCAGTCTTTCACTACCTGATCAATCCAATTACAGGAAGTCGCTTTACAGTGACTTTTGGGGGAATTCAATAAAAGATTAGCCCTGATTTTGCTATAGTCTCAATTTTAATAGCAAAAATCCTAACAGCGACATTGTCCTGCAGAAATTTCTTGAACGCAAGAAACTTACGAAGAATATCTGACTAGAAGATTGTCCGGCTTAAAATCACCATGAATGATGCCAACACTGTGCAAAGTCTCCAGCATGTAGAGCATCTCTACAGTGTAATACATGCACAACACTTCTTCCATGGACTTGCCAACAACGACATATGAGTTTATGACATCCTGGACTCACAAAACCATGAGGACAATAAGCCAGAGATATTTTTGCATCGTATTTCTGTCTGTTCCATTCATGAGAGGAACCCACCTGGAGTGTCCCATGGGAAAGATAATCGCAGATAAGTATGCTGTAGTCTGAATAGAGATGCATTCTCCGAGCCAATCCAAAACTTGGCCTCTAACAGAATAGTAAATCTTTTGTGATTAATTATTTATTCCAAAAAGAAAGAAAAAAACTTGTAATCGGTAAAATAAGTGGAAAAGGGCATACTCGCTTCTCTGGAATCCTGCGGTCAAGTTGACGATACATGTGGAATTCCCAAGGGAAAGGTGGTTCTTGTATCTGACATGCATGAATATATGTCGGAACAATACGCGAGCTGTCTATCAATTGCTCCATTTGGCATTATATGGAACTAAAAAGAACCAAGGACCTACCTTTAAAGCCACGACTTCATCGGGATTGGAGTTGACGTATGCTTTGAACACTAGAGCAAATGCACCTTGACCAGCACAGCCCTTGATCTGGTACTTCCTTCCACCTTGCAAATACACAAGGACATGAATCCAAATCACTTTGTGTCCATCATTTACACGACAGAATAAGGTCTCAGTTATAACAGATCTTATAAGGGTAGGTAATGCACTAGTTAATTTGCATGACATGATAGATAGCCGTAAAAGGATTACCTATCTCAATAATCTTATTTCTTGATGAATTCTGCAAAGATGCAAGGTTTGCTTTTCCCGGGAAAGCTTTGTTGCTTGCATAGTACCCCTGAAGCAAACATAGAGAAGCCTACCTTATCAAGTTCCTCAGCGTTGAATTAAGGAAAAAGACTATAATTTCCGAATTGTCTTACTGTATATTTTACTAGCTGAGGATTTATCTTATGTATCAAAGCTTTCACCGTGGAGGCTGACCAGGGATTAACAAACCGGGTTTCAAGCTCATTAGCCTCGTTGTTGTTGTCATCATCGATCTTCCGGAAAGAAGAGGTAAGCAGAAAAATAAGATGTCGACGTGATCCAAGGAACAAAGAAAGAAACATAAAGAAAAACTGTCTCTAGCCGAACTCATGAAACAGTACAAATCTAAGCATTAGCGTGTAACCAAGCTCGACCAACAACCTTTTGAAGGGAAGGTGCATTTGCCCTCTTTGATAATCTTTTAATAAACAAAGAATAAGCTTCTTTCACCCTGTCAAGCGGCTCAGCTTTCCTATATTTCTCCAACGTATCAAAAATCATTACCGATTGGTACAAAAGTGAACCATCTGATAAGCTAGAAGAACAAGAAAGAAAATTGAAAACAGCAAGAGGAAGAATAAGAGACCTTGAAAAGCCAGTCTGGTAGACTGATTGCGCCCTTTGCCATAATCCTTTAACTTCAAGAAAGAGTGCATACCATTCATAGAGCGAAGAATGCCCTATGCAAATTTTGTTTTCTTCAATTTCACCGTAAACCCTTTCAAAATCTTCGTTACCCTCAAGCTAATCAACAAAAGAGAGAGAAAAACAACACCTAGATCAGGAATTGTGAACCCCAAAAAAATCTTATCAGCATCAAATTGTCCAAAAATTAATGCATCCCAAATCCCAATTCACCAAATCAACAAAACCAGGACGAATGGACAACGGATACACCACAGACATATCCCAGTCGTCCGCAAAACTAGAATAAACCATGAAAACTGGAAGCCCAAGTGAATTAAAGTGTATCTAAGCTAAAAAAAAACTTGGCGGGGGGGGGGGGGGAGGA